>NC_044988.1:38356922-38510947 GCF_008728515.1 Papio anubis | reverse complement strand
CCTCATTGGTAGCTTGATGGGGATGGCATTGAATCTATAAATTACCTTGGGCAGTATGGCCATTTTCACGATATTCATTTTTCCTATCCATGAGCATGGTATGTTCTTCCATTTGTTTGTGTCCTCTTTTATTTCACTGAGCAATGGTTTGTAGTTCTCCTTGAAGAGGTCCTTTACCTCCCTTGTAAGTTGGATTCCTAGGTATTTTATTCTCTTTGAAGCAATTGCGAATGGAAGTTCATTCATGATTTGGCTGTCTGTCTGTTACTGGTGCATAAGAATGCTTGTGATTTTTGCACATTAATTTTGTATCCTGAGACTTTGCTAAGTTTCTTATCAGCTTAAGGAGATTTTGGGCTGAGACAATGGGGTTTTCTAAATATACAATCATGTCATCTGCAAACAGGGACAATTTGACTTCTTCTTTTCCTAACTGAATACGCTTTACTTCTTTCTCTTACCTGATTGCCCTAGCCAGAACTTCTAACACTATGTTGAATAGGAGTGGTGAGGGAGGGCATCCCTGTCTTGTGCCAGTTTTCAAAGGGAATTTTTCCAGTTTTTGCCCATTCAGTATGATATTGGCTGTGGGTTTGTCATAAATAGCTCTTATTATTTTGAGATATGTCCATCAATACTGAATTCATTGAGAGTTTTTAGCATGAAAGGTTGCTGAATTTTGTCAAAGGCCTTTTCTGCTTCTATTGAGATAATCATGTGGTTTTTGTCTTTGGTTCTGTTTATATGCTGGATTACGTTTATTGATTTGCATATGTTGAACCAGCCTTGCATCCCAGGGATGAAGCCCACGTGATCATGGTGGATAAGCTTTTTGATGTGCTGCTGGATCCGGTTTGCCAGTATTTTATTGAGGATTTTTGCATCGATGTTCATCAGGGATATTGGTCTAAAATTCTCTTTTCTTGTTGTGTCTCTGCCAGGCTTTGGTATCAGGATGATATTGTCATAAAATGAGTTAAGGAGGAGTTCTCCTTTTCTATTGATTGGAATAGTTTCAGAAGGAATGGGTACCAACTTCTCCTTGTACCTCTGGTAGAATTCAGCTGTGAATCCATCTGGTCCTGGACTTTTTGGTTGTTAGGCTATTAATTGTGCCTCAATTTCCAGAGTCTTCTATTGGTCTATTCAAGGGTTCAGCTTCTTCCCTGGTTTTGAGTCTTGGGAGGTGTAAGTGTCCAGGAAATTATCCATTTCTTCTAGATTTTCTGGTATATTTACGTGGGAGGTTTATAGTATTCTCTGATGGTGGTTTGTGTATTTCTGTGTGGGGTCGGTGGTGATAATCCCTTTACTATAATTTTTTTATTCGCGTCTATTTGATTCTTCTCTAACACTGCTTCTTTGGCCAAGTCTTGCTGGCGGTCTATCAATTTTGTTGGTCACCCAGAGAAAACCAGCTCCTGGATTCATTGTTGATTTTTTGGAGGGTTTTGTGTCTATCTCCTTCAGTTCTGCTCTGATCTTAGTTATCTTGCCTTCTGCTAGCTTTTAGATGTAATCTGCTCTTGCTTCTCCTAGTTCTTTTAATTGCTTGATGTTAGAGTGTCGGGTGCAGATCTTTCAAGCTTTCTGGGCATTTTAGTGCTATAGATTTCCCTCTACAGACTGCTTTAAATGTGTCCCAGACATTTCTGGTATGTTGTATCTTTGTTCTCATTGGTTTCCAAGAACATCTTTATTTCTACCTTCATTTCACTATATGTACCCAGTAGTCATTCCAGACGTTATTCAGTTTCCACGTAGTTGAGCGGTTTTTGATTGAATTTCTTAGTCCTGAGTCCTAGTTTGAGTTACTGTAGTCTGAGAAACAGTTTGTTATAATTTCTGTTCTTGTACATTTGCTGAGGAGTGCTTTGCTTGCTTTGGTGTAATGGTCAATTTTGGAATAAGTGTGATGTAGATTGCTGAGAAGAATGTATATTCTACTGATTTGGGGTGGAGAGTTCTGTAGATGTCTATTAAGGTCTGCTTGCTGCAGAGATGAGTTCAATTCCTGTATATCATGTTAACTTTCTGTCTCATTGATCTGTCTAATGGTGACAGTGGGTTGTTAATCTCCCATTATTATTGTGTATGGGAGTCTAAGTCTCTTTGTAAGTTTCCTAAGGACTTGCTTTTGCTGAATCTAGGTGTATGTTGGATGCATATATATTTGGGATGGTTAAATCTTCCTGTTGAATTCCAGTCCCGCTTTACATTATGTGGCCATTTCTTTGTCTCTTTTGATCTTTGATGGTTTAAAGTCTGTTTTATCCAGAGACTAGTATTGCAACCCCCTGCTTTTTTGTTCTCCATTTGCTTGGTAGATCTTCCCTCCCATCCCTTTATTTTGGGCCTATGTATGTGTCTGCATGTGGATGGGTGTCCCTGAATACAGCAAACTGAGTGGTCTTGACTCTTTATCAGTTTTAGTCTGTGTCTTTTAATTGGAGCATTTAGTGCATTTACATTTAAGGTTAATGTGTTATGTGTGAACTTGATCCTGCCACTATGATATTAACTGGTTATTTTGCTCGTTAGTTGATGCAGTTTCTTCCTAGCCTCGATGGTCTTTACATTTTGGCATGTTTTGGCAATGGCTGGTACCAGTTGTTCCTTTCCATGTTGAGTGCTTCCTTCAGGGTCTCTTGTAAGGCAAGCCTGGTGGTGACAAAATCTCTAAGCATTTGCTTATCTGTAAAGGATTTTATTTCTCCTTCACTTATGAAACTTAGCTTGGCTGGATATGAAATTCTGGGTTTAAAATTCTTCTCTTTAAGAATGTTGAATATTGTCCCCCCCCCCCCCACCCTTCTGGCTTGTAGAATTTCTGCGGAGAGATCTGCTGTTATCTGATGGTCTTCCTTTTGTGGGTAACCCGACCTTTCTCTCTGGCTGCCCTTAAGAATTTTTCCTTCATTTCAACTTTGGTAAATCTGGCAATTCTGTGTCTTGGAGTTGCTCTTCTCAAGGAGTATCTTTGTGGCGTTCTCTGTATTTCCTGGATTTGAATGTTGGCCTGCCCTACTAGGTTGGGGAAGTTCTCCTGGATGATATCCTGAAGAGTGTTTTCCAACTTGGTTCCATTTTCCCCCTCACTTTCAGGCACCCCAATCAGACATAGATTTGGTCTTTTTACATAATCCCATACTTCTTACAGGCTTTGTTCGTTTCTTTTTCTTCTTTTTTCTTTAGATTTCTCTTCTCGCTTCATTTCATTCATTTGATCCTCAATCGCTGTTACTCTTTCTTCCAGTTGATTGAGTCGGTTACTGAAGTTTGTGTATTTGTCACGTATTTCTCGTGTCGTGGTTTTCATCTCTGTCAGTTCGTTTATGGCCTTCTCTGCATTAATTATTCTAGTTATCAATTCTTCCACTCTTTTTTCAAGATTTTTGGTTTCTTTGTGCTGGGTACGTAATTCCTCCTTTAGCTCTGAGAAGTTTGATGGACTGAAGCCTTCTTCTCTCATCTCATCAAAGTCATTCTCCATCCAGCTTTGATCCGTTGCTGGTGATGAGCTGTGTTCCTTTGCAGGGGGAGATGCACTCTTATTTTTTGAATTTCCAGCTTTTCTGCCCTGCTTTTTCCCCATCTTTGTAGTTTTATCTGCCTCTGGTCTTTGATGATGGTGACGTACTGATGGGGTTTTGGTGTGGGTGTCCTTCCTGTTTGTTAGTTTTCCTTCTAACAGTCAGGACCCTCAGCTGTAGGTCTGTTGAAGATTGTTTGAGGTCCACTCCAGACCCTGTTTGCCTGGGTATCAGCAGCAGAGACTGCAGCAGTTAGAATATTGCTGAACAGCGAGTGTACCTGTCTGATTCTTGCTTCGGAAGCTTCCTCTCAGGGGTGTACTCCACCGTATGAGGTGTGGGGTGTCGGTCTGCCCCTAGTGGGGGATGTCTCCCAGTTAGGCTACTCAGGGGTCAGGGACCCACTTGAGCAGGCAGTCTGTCCATTCTCAGATCTCAACCTCCGTGTTGGGAGATCCACTGCTCTCTTCAAAGCTGTCTGACAGAGTCGTTTGTGTCTGCAGAGGTTTCTGCTGCTTTGTTGTTGTTGTTGTGGTGGTGGTGGTTTAGCTGTGCCCTGTCCCCAGAGGTGGAGTCTACAGAGACAGGCAGGCCTCCTTGAGCTGCTGTGAGCTCCACCCAGTTCGAGCTTCCCAGCGGCTTTGTTTACCTAGTTAAGCCTTAGCAATGGCGGGCGCCCCTCCCCCAGCCTCGCTGCTGCCTTGCCGTTAGATCACAGACTGCTGTGGTAGCAGTGAGGGAGGCTCCGTGGGCATGGCACCCTCCCAGCCAGGTGTGGGATATAATCTCCTGCTGTGCCCGTTTGCTAAGACCCTTGGTAAAGCACAGTATTGGTGTGGGAGTTACCCAATTTTCCAGGTGTTGTGTGTCTCAGTTCCCCTGGCTAGGAAAAGGGATTCCCTTCCTCCTTGCACTTACCAGGTGAGGGGATGCCTTGCCCTGCTTCAGCTCTCGCTGGTCAGGCTGCAGCAGCTGACCAGCACCAGTTGTCCTGCACTCCCTAGTGAGATGAACCCAGTACCTCAGTTGAAAATGCAGAAATCACCTGTCTTCTGTGTCGTTCGCGCTGGGAGCTGGAGACTGGAGCTGTTCCTATTCGGCCATCTTGCTCCGCCCCCCCGGTGACTTTTAAGAAGTTATTTAACCTCTTTATTTCTCAGTCTCCCCATCTATAAAATGACCCTTTAAATTTTATTTAGTATGTGGCAGTTTAAGATGATTAAATGAAAAATACAGATGTGCATTAAATGTATAGCTCATAATAAGCACTCCTTAAACATTAGTTATTACTTATCAAAGTTTAGAGGTGATAGAGACTAATAGTGACCTGAGAGAGGGCTTTAGGCATATATGTAATACATTTTCAGCTCTATATTCTTTGTACCATATGGTTTGGTTTGGGTTTTTAAATGAAAGTATGTAAGAACAGGGAAGCCATGAATAAAAGGGGATAAAATAAGACTGGCATTCTTTCTGTCTGTCATTTACCAATTTATTGGGAGGAATTGAATGGTTTTCTATTTAATCTTTATATAAAGCAATCTGTACAGTTTATCTGATCTATATTTTTTTTATTCATAATCAATACCTGGAAGCATTCAGACATTAGCAGACATTAACAACAAACCTCTCTGGGGGTTTGTGTTTGTAGTTTTCAATAATCAGATCAGTCCACTCTAACTCCTTTAGTTTATTATTTCATTGAACTAAAGAGATGATTAAAACTGAGTTATGCGCTTAACAATGTGGCTAAACATACCTCAGTTTTTGTAATTAAATTTCTATTATATTCTATGTGTTGGATTTGGAAATAAATGTATTCTACCTGTAATGGTTTATTGGAAAAAGTGTTATATTTCAGACTTGGATTAATATTTTCTTTAATGTTAGGTTGTTGGCAATTTAACTTTGGCAACATTTATCAATAAATATAGCAAGTAGTAATATTAATGGGTTAAATATTGATTGTTCAACATTGGCCTTTCTTTTAGTCAGTTAAGGAGCAATTATTGAACAACCATCAGCTTAATCAATGCCTTGCTCACTGCCTTCATGTGGTCCCTCTTTCCCCACTCCAGTAGCATCCTTTTGTGTTTGTTTATTCTGTTTAAGACTTTTATGGAGAAGCTATTTCACAGTAGCTTATTGTTTTTATAATATTTAGTATATTGAAGTCAAAAGAGTTTTTTCTACAACTTATCCTATGCTTTTGGCTCTTTATATTGAAGGGAATGCTTAGAAACTCCAGTTATTCTCTTTACTTCTTTAGGAAGGCTCCCAGATTTCAGGTTCAGTTACTTGGATGCTCCATTTAGGGCTTAAATGATTCGCAGCTAATTGCTTTGCAGCTGAGTAACGATAATATTAATCTTGAAGGCCTTTTGGGGCATGGAAAAGTAAACTCCAGATTTTTTAGGGTAGCTTACTGAGGATAAGATTACACCAGGTCCTCCTTACATTTTGTTACCTATGTTGGAATTATTGTGTTAATATTTCCATACTTATTGTTGGTGTGATATTTTACATACGTCTTAATATTTGTAAATGTATACTTCTTTTACATGATATATAATGGCCTGTACATAACGGCCAGGCATGAGAGCTGCAGAACTTTATAATTGCTCCATGCTATATGTGTGTATGAACATTTCTCTATGCATATCTGTATCATGGCATTTATTCTTTAAAATGAGGTATTTCTTACATGAATTTTGGCAAGGTACCCCTAAATTGCGCCCAGTTTTTCCCATCTACAGCTTTCAATGTCATCCTAATGTATCTGTTAAACAAAAAGAGTTACTTAGATATCAGCTTGGAATTAGCTGTTTATGCTGCCACCAGATGTTACCACACACTTATGAAAGTAAAGGCTTTTTAAAAGGAGAAGGCAGAGCATTTTAGTAGTACTTTGCTTTGTTCTGTTTCAACTGTCCGTAAGATTCTTATCAGAGACTGGAGATCAGATAAAATGCAAGTAGCACATTGTTTTTTCTTTGGGAACTAGAATTAATCATGCCCTTAGGCACTCTTCTTAAAGTTTCTCACTTGAGACCATGATTAGCGTTCTATTTAAACTGGCGATACTTGTATTACATATATTTAATAGCCAGTAATCAGAGGCATATGCCTTACATATATGTAATGTGTATATATACATATTAATATACTATACATATATAAACACACATATGTGTATGTATACACATATATATGAAATCAGATGTAAATCTATATATATATGCATATATGTATATATGTAATAATATATATGTGTTTCTTCTATTTTTAATATATATATACACATATATGTGTGTATATATATCATATATATGAAACATGATTTACATCCGATTCACCTGTCTTTTGCCAACATCTCATGTGGGGCCAACATAGTCGGTGCTAAATGTTTGTATTAGAGATGTTGTTAGCACACAATATGTGTAATGCAAAATAGCTATACAGATGGAGCATACAGTTAAGAGTGAATTATATATGTAATTTACAGTTGCAGTTATGTAAAAATATACTGTACTTGGTTTTGGCATGTGAGAAATTTCTTTTGGCTATTCAAAACCTTTTGCAATTCTAGAATGCTTAAATGCTTGAAAATTCTTACTTGGACTAATGGGAACACTTAGATTTCCTGATGATTTAGCAGTGAAATTCAATTATAATTAATACTAGAGTTTAATTGTGATGTGTGCTTCAAACCACAATTGTTTTTATTACTATAGTGCCTGGGAATAATCAAGACCACAGCCCATTTTATAACAAATATTGCTATGATATGTTAGGGTAAACTCATACTGGATTGCAGAATCGGTGGCTAGTATCTCTTCCCAATTCCATGTCCATAGATTTCACATTGGTGGCTTGAAATAACCACACTGGGAGAGTTCCCTCAAAATGGGCAAAGAAAGCTGCAAATCAGGGCTTTTTGTTCAGCAGAAAGTCAGCTATTAAACCTTTGTTAGCTCATCACTGGAATATCTAACAACTCAAAGATGTTCATTGTTTAGAAGCATAAAATGGATACTTTCATTTTCTCATTTTTTACATAAAGTAAACATTGTCTTACACATTTTTTTTCTATAAGAATCTGTCGTGAAATTCAGAATATGATAGGAAAACATAAAAAGGAACATAACTGAAATTTTAAAGAAAGAGGATGACATGGAAATATGACAGATATAGAGAAATGAAGACATTTTTTAAGTGGATCTCATGTGAGTAATATACTAATAAATGGAGCAGTGATGGATTGAAGACCCAATGTGGCAGTCATGAAATTATTCTTCTAAAGTTTCTCTTGAAGCTCTTTTAGGTCCTTATATCTCATACAGGCTTCACTAAAAAATGCTTTAAATAAATATTTGAAACCTCCTCTTCCTTAGTCAAAAATGTCAGATTAATTTAAAAGCAACACCTTTAGCTTAGTTATATCTGTTAAGATATATCCATATTTTATGAAAGCTATTGAAGGAGAACAATAGTAAACATATACATCCCATATTCCTGCACTTGACTGAAATATAAATGTAGTTTTTTTTTTTTCATGTTGTGAGTATAATAGTTATCTTTAGTAATAGAGAATCCTTAGACTGTAATTTAATGAGGCAACCTTACTGCATCTGCACAGATATTTCTTTGAATGGTTCTTCTATAGATGGCTACAGACACAGATTAATGCTTTTAATAAAATGGTGATAATGATGGGGTAAAAATATTTTTAAAAATATTATGACATTATATTTGCCCTTTGGACTTCAGAAATTATTTGATCTAATTCTGTTTGCCGCTTTAATATTTACTTATTAATATAAATGTGGTAGCCTCTGAATGTACAACCATGGAATAATTATAAAATGAGGTTGAACAGGTAACTGCCTTGATATGGTGGCTTGTAAAGATGTTAATTACCCTACACTAACAAACATGTCCTGCATAATATTATTTAAGTTTGCAGGCAGTAGTGCATTTGGGGAAGTGTTGTAGAATCTTGTTTTAACAGCAGTATTGGTTTCATTTCATTTGGATAATTAGTATGTATAAATGACATCTTGTGGACATTAAATTTCCAATTATATTATGGGGTAAAAAATTTAAGAATAGGCATCCAGTTAAATGTCACACAAAATTTAAGTATATAGAAAAATCATACGAAGTCAGATTCAAAAGGGGTTTTAATGTTAAAACTATATTTTAATTTGAAAGAATATACTTGTTTTGGAATTTATCTCAAGAGCTTAGACAAATAAATTTTGGATATTGTTGAATTTGAAATAGCTTAAAGTTCTTTAATAAATTTCATTTCCCATTGTAAATATTTAGCAAATTATTATTTTACATTTCTTTTAGGGATATGTAGACTGTGGCTATAATTATACTTGATGTATCAAACCCAATTGACTTTAACTTTTACTAGAAATTTACACAAAAGAATCTTTAAGTCTCTAGCAAGATCCTTAGCAAAATCCTTTCTACTTGTGCTAAAGTAATTTAAGGTGTGAGAATTGTATAAAGATGAGTAAGTTAAAGCTGGGAGTTTTTTTCTCTCTTTTTCTCAGCAGTAGAGCTAACTTCTGTGATTTTTCTTTCTCTCTTATTTACCTCAAATCTTACCATATTCATTATTGATGTAATACTTCCATATTTACTTAGATATACCTGCATATTCACCCAGTATTTTCCCCATTTATTTATTCATTGTTAGATTTTACACATTCTATCTGGAAGATTTATTTTGAGTTAAATTTATTTTAGTGAGAACGTTTGGTAGTCAGCTCTACCACTACTTTGTCCTCATTTTAAAGATAATTTTTAATGGGTATAGAATTCCAAGGTTGATAATTGTCATTTAATCAACACATTAAAAATATTATTCTATTGTCACTGGTTTCCATTATTGTTGACAAAATAGTAATTATTTAAATGGCCATCTTGAGTTGATCCTGTAAGCACCTATTTTATTTGCTTGTGATATTTTTGTTTTGGCATTCAGCTTTTTTATTATAAAGTGCTAGGTATAGATTGTTGTATGTTTGTTCCTCCATGGGGCTTTTTGACTCTAGATTGAAATTATATCTTCCAACTAATTTTAGAAATTTTTTGCTGTATGGTGAGTACTTCTTATTCTTTTTATCTCTTTCCTACAAATTGAAGATGCATTTCTCCCTTCATATTGTTTTGTTTTAAACTATTCATCTCCTCTTCTCTCTGTAATGAATTTTTCTCCTTTCATACTTCCTAATTTTATTCAGTTGTATCTACAGTCTGGAATTCAACCCATCACTGCTTTCTAAAATTAGATTTTGTATTTTTATTTCTAAAAGTGTTTGGTTGTTTTCAATTGTATATTGTGTTCAATACTCCTCACTCCTTGTATTTTTAAGTGTATTTTGAAACATAATAACCAGTTTGGTTATTGAATTTTTGATGTAAAAGTCTGTATGAGTTTGATTTTCTTCTATTTCTACTTTCTCTCGAGCAAACACCAGCACTTGCCTTATATATTTTGTAATTTTTTCACTGCAGATACATGTTTCTAGGAAACATTTTACTAGATAAAATCATTTGAGGCTATATTGAGTTGCATTTTCTCAGTGAAAAATGTATCATTGATTTTATTCTTTTCATAGTGATGCCTTCATGCTCAACAGGTAACATAAAATGAAACAAACAAAATTGTATGAACTCTATCTTAGTAAAATTTTGTGTAGTTTCATTTTAAAATTTTTAATTATTTAATATTTCTAATAATGCTAAAATCAAGACAGATGAACTTTTTCTGCTTAGCTATGGTATTTCTCTTTTAAACCTTATACTGAGTTGCTATTCCTTAGGTTGTCAGATTTATGTAGCTGACTTTTAGTATTCTCATACATGGGGGTGAAACTTGGGTTTTCCTTCTGTGTATTGCCCCTTATATAAACAGATACTCAAAAGGATATCAAAGTTTCATTTAGAGGAAAGGTAAAACTGACTTTGGCATTTACACAGAGTTCTACAATTTCTGCTTCTTTATTCTTTGACCTCTGTGGACTTTTTTTGTCTTGTAGTTCAGTGATATATTTTAAAAGATACAGATATTTGATGGCCATGTGTGTGTGTTGTATACATATACACACACACATCTCTCTACCACATATACACACACACACACACACACACATATATATATATATATGTATATATATCTGGTTGTCCCTCTGATTGATATAGGCATTTGGGCTGGTTCTTGCAGTTGCTAATTGTGCTGCTATAAACCTGCATGTGCAGAGTATCTTTTTTGTAAAATGACTTCTTTTCCTCTGGGTAGATACCCAGTAGTGGGATTAACACAAGATCAAAATGAGTAGTCCTACTTCTATTTCTTTAGAAACTCCACACTGTTTTCCACCCAGTAGTTGTACTAAGTTACATTCCACTAGCAGTATAAAAAGGGTATTTCCCCTTTTCACCATCCACCAACATCTATTATTTTTGACTTTTTTAATTAAGGCCATTTCTTGCAGGACCCCAAATTGGAAGGTATCTCATTGTGATTTTTGATTTTACTTCCCATAGCTATTTTTTTTTCTTAATCAGGAGTATATACAGAATTACTTTTGGAGTTTGTTATAAAGAAAGACATATATAAATTCTTATCATAGATATGTCACATACTCCCTGATTCATACACACACACACCATGGAATACTACTCAGCCATAAAACAGAATGAAATAATGGCCTTTGCAGCATCTTGGATGGACCTGGAAGCCATTGTTCTAAGCACAGTAACTCAGGAATGGAAAACCAAATATTATTTCATTCTCACTTATAAGAAGTAGGAGCTAAGATGTGTGTGGACACAAAAGGCATAGAAATTATATAACAGACTTTGGGAACTTGGGAGGGAAGAGTGGGTTGGAGTGAGGGAGTAAAAGACCACACATTGGACACAGTGCATGCTGCCTCAGATGACAGGTACCAGTATCTCAGAAATCACCACTGAGGCTTATCCATGTAATCAGAAACCACTTGTACCCCCAAAACTATTGAAATTTAAAAAAAGAATGACTGCTATAAAATATACTTGAAGTTATGTCTGAATACACATCCAAAAATCATTTAGCCATGTTTCCAGACAATGTGAATGAGCAAATGTGGAATCCCTCTACTTACACACTATATGCTTGCAAGGACGAGTTCTAGACAAAGGGTCTGCTGGAGGACTCAAATGAAATAATTACTTTTTCCTTCACAGAGGCTGTACCCCATCAGGACAGGTTCCTTATATTCTCTCAGTTTTCCAGACCATTATGACCTGCTGTTAAACAGGTGACATCCAACCAGCAATTATAATTCACTACTGGTAATTTAAAAATATATATATAGCAATTTTAATTTCTCACTGATTTATTGGGTTTGGAGGAATATACAAGACAGATAATTGCCTTGTTCATTAGACACTCTGTTAATGATGTTTGAGATAATCTTACATTAATAAAAAAAAAATTGAATTGTTAAGGAGTAGTACACATCAGCACAACTCAAAATACAACAAGTATGATTCCAAAATGGTAAGTTATTTTTCTCCCTGTGGTTGTTGTTCTGTTTTGTTTTTATTGTTTTGCTTTTAATCTCGTGAAGAAAGAATTCACTGTTCCAGAATTCTGGAGAAGAGACAGTTATTGCCAGCGGCAGTATAGAAGTAAAGATAATTTCAGACAACAACAGGCTTTCTTGCACATTCTTTTCCATTTCATTAATAACATGGTCCATAAAGAGACATGCTTTGCGAAGCTGAAAGTGGAGATAGGAATTCCTCAGAAAGAGCAGACATCTGTGCAGATGACTAACATTTTTTAGATACAACATTCTCTTTTTTCACTGGCTTCTTAGTGAGTTGCTGATGGAAGATGAGGCAATGATTATCAACCTCATCCATTAACCATCCTGCTTTTTAATCACTACCTATACCACAGTGTGTATGTACGTGTATGTTTAATCCCCCTGCTGAAAACAGTAAATTTCCTGGATCTCTTTGAACTACACCAAGAATGTAGGCTGACCTGGTATTAAAGGACTCCATTAAATATCGTGTCCACATAAGTAAGAGCTGGCCTGTTTTCTTCCCCACTATATGTGTAACTCTTAGAACAGGGCATTTGTGAGTGTTTATGAGTCTGTTTTCACACTGCTGTAAAGAAATACACAAAACTGGGTTATTTATGAAGGAAAGAAGTTTAGTTGACTCACAATTCCACATGGCTGGGGAGGTCTCAGGAAACTTACAATCATGGCAGAATTGGAAGCAAGCACCTTCTTCACGAGGCAGCAGGATAGAAAGAGAGAGAAAGAAATGCAAAGGAAGAACTTGCAAACACTTAGGAAACCTTCGGATCTCATGAGAACTCATTAACTTGAGAACAGCATGGGGGAAACTGCCACCATGATCCAATCACCTCTCCCCCTCAACACATGAGGATTACAGGTCCCTCCGTCCTCGTGTGGGGACTACAGTTCGAGATGAGATTTGGGTGGGGACACATAGCCAAACCATATCAAAGTGTTCATTAAGTACTTTTTGACTAAGTGTATAAATGTGATTCAATCATTTGTATTTTCAAAACTTTTACAACTTCTTACTGCTCCCATTGTTACTACCCTGATTTAAATGCATGGGGCTCCTACCTGATCTTCATAGCCTTCCTTTGTTCTCCAAAACCTGTTTCTATCACAGCAGCAGAATGAATCCCTTCAAACACAAGTCAGTTTGTGCTACTCCTCTGTTCAGAATCCTTCAGTGGTAGCCCATTTCACCAAAAAATAAAAGCTAATCAGTCTGTAAGACTATGTGGCCAGGCTTCTGAGCGTCTCCTTGATCTTTCATTACTCAGTCTTTTCTTTAATGTGGCCCAACAGCACTGACCTCTTTGCTGCTCTTTGAACATGCCAGACACATTTCTACCTCAGGGTCTTGAGACTCATCTTTCCCTTCCCCAGAACAGCCTTCTTCCATATTCTGGCCTCTTTTGCATACTGAAGTACCCTAGCACCCCATAGCAATTGTCATCAAATGATACATGTTTTATTAAGGGAATATATAGAAGTAGAAGTCCCTTGAGAACTAAAATTTTTTGCTTAACTTTTAAGTTCAGGAGAACATGTGCAGGTTTCTCATACAGGTAAACATTTGTCATTGGGGCTTGTTGCATAGATGATTTCATCACCCAGGTATTAAACCTAGTATCCTTTAGTTATTTTTCCTGATTCTCTCCTTCCTCCATCTCACCCCCCACCCTCCAGTAAACCCCAGTGTCTGTTGTTCCCCTCTTTGTGTCCACGTGTTCTTATCATTTAACTTCCACGTGTAAGTGAGAACATGCAGTATTTGGTTTTCTTTTCCTGTGTTAGTTTGCTAAGGATAATGACCTCCAGCTCCATCCATGTGCCTGCAAAGGACCTGGTCTCATTTTTTATGGCTGTCTAATATTCCATGGGGTGTGTGTGTATATGTGTATGTGTGTGTGTGTGTGTGTGTATATATATATCACATTTACTTATCTAATCTATCATTGCTGGACATTTAGGTTGATTCCATGTCTTTGCTATTGTGAATAGTGCTGCAATGAACATATATGTGCATGTGTCTTTATGATAGAATGATTAATATTCCTTTGGGTATATACTCAGTAATCAGATTGCTGTGTTAAATAGTAATTCTGTTTTTAGGTCTTTGAGGAATCCCCACACTGTTCTCCACAAATGATTGAACTAAATTACCCTTCCACTACCAGTGTATAGCGTTCCTTTGTCTCCACAGCCTCGCCAGCATCTGTTATATTATTGACTTTTTATGATAGCCATTCTGACTGGTGTGAGATGTTATCTCATTGTTTTGCATTTCTCTAATGATCAGTGATAGTGAGTTTTTTTTTCATATGCTTGTTGGCCACATGTACGTCTTCTTTTGGAAAGTTTTCATGTCCTGTGCCCAATTTTTAATGTGGTTCTTTGCCTTTTTCTTGTAAATGTGTTTATGTTCCTTATAGATGTGAGATACGAGAGCCTTGTCAAATGCATAGTTTGTGAACATTTTCTCTCATTACGTAGGAAGGAAATCTGTAGATTGACCGTTCCTTTTGCTGTGCAGAATCTCTTTAGTTTAATTAGATCCCATTTGGAGGTCAGGGATTTTTAATCTATCGTGTTCCCTTCTGTGGCACCATTAACAATAACATTGACTGGGTGCTCAATAATGTGCTCTCAATAAATATCAATTGAAGAGACAGTGAACTGAATAAAGAAATAAAGTTACAGGTGTGTGGAATGACTTGCCAAAGGCCACATTGATTCATAATGTTAAAACCTCACAAAAGTCTCAGGAGGTGTGAAGCAGTTTGGATACAAGACCCAGCTTAGTCAGCATACTTACAGAAGGATTTTCTTCCCTCACAGGTATATTAAGTAGATGGGTCACAATGGAATGTAAGGTATCTTCTCTTCCTTATTTTATCTGGGAAGAGACCTATCTTTAGGCCACTATTAAATCCTTAACATTTGGGAGGACAGATGTGTAAGTCTTTAGGAATTTTTGTTAACCTTAACATGATTGTAACTCTACGGGAATTTCTTAAGTGTAGTCTTTCCTAAACTTTGACTTTCTTGACGTCATGTTCTGTTTTGTTTGTTTTGTTTGAAGGATCATCTTGGAGGTGCCGTGTGCAAATATCAAACAAAATATTATCTGTCATTTCTTACAACACGGCTTTCATAAAACAATGTTTATCCAAAACAAATGAATTTAAAAAATAGAACATAATTTAAAGTGGAGTTCTTTAAATTCAATTGAATTAGCTTTATGGAAAAGCTTGCTATATTGAAATTGTTTCTCATTTCCTTTTGTCTAAACAATGCTCTGTACAACTGTGCTAAGGAATCATTTCTTACACATTTGAACTTGCATAAGCACAGGAGTTCCTGACACCCAAAGTAATATTACCACTATACCTTTCTGCTGTCTATAAAGACCTCAAGCAATCTATATGAGCTGATATGGTTTGGCTGTGTCCCCATCCAAATCTCATCTTGAATTGTAGTTCCCATAATCCCATGTGTCAGGAGAGGGAATCGTGGGAGGTAACTGAATCATAGAGGCATTTACCCTGTGCCGCTGTTCTCATGATAGTGATTGAATTCTCATGAGATCTGATGATTTTATAAGAGGATCCCCCCCTTTGCTTGGCACTTCTCCTTACTGCTTCCATGTGAAGAAGGATGTGTTTGCTTCCCCTTCTGCCATGATTGTAAGTTTCCTGAGGGCTCCCTGGCCATGCAGAATTGTGAGTCAATTAAACCTCTTTTTTATTTATGAATTATCCAATCCCGAGCAGTTCTTTATAGTAGCGTGAGAATGGACTAATACAGGTGCCAAGTGAAAATTGTTCTCTAAGGATTAACCAACCATGAGAAAGAAATGTAAAAAGAACCACTTTTTCCAGATCTCAAGGAAACAGATCCATCAATGGCATGCATAACTGACTAGCTTTAATTTGTATTGTCAATTTGCAGGGATACACATGTTACGAATAAGATAAATATGGTAGGTAAGAGGCATGATTGCTTGGTTCTAGGATTGTCATAGAGACAGAGGTGAATGGGCTACAGTTTGACCTACCCATTTATTATCCAGAATAACCTCTAGTTTAAAACTGATACAATGAAGATCCATCAACTAAACTTATGAAATATTACCAAGTGCAAAAACCTTACAGATTGTCATACCACATGCCAATTCATTTATGTGTGTTTGTTGCTCACTCATTTTTTAAAAATTTGATCAAGAAATAACTTAAAACAGTATTTGAAGCTACACATAATAGAGCAAGGAAATTAGGTTAAAATTGTTTGGTCAAATGGAATAAATGAAGGATAGAGAAAATAGGTCAGAAAGTAGGGTCAATTTGCATTTAACTTCCAAGTAGGCATGTATTCTTTAAATGATCAATCTAAAAGTTGTAGAGATCAAATATTTGTTTACATGGGGTATAATTTGCAGCTATCAAAAATTAAAATATAAAAAAATTACTAGAAGTTGCTGCACCATTTCTAAAAGCATAAATTTTAAGAGTTTCTTAGAGTAGCATGAAGAAAGGGAAAAGATGGTTCTTTTTGCTACCAGCAACTCCTACCCCAGTCTAACTTGTGGTCAGAAAGTCTCTTGTAAATAATAGAAAAGGGCCGAGAATATTGAATATCTCCTATACCTTAATGCTAAAATGTTGTCGTATCCTTAAAAACATCTGTGATTAGTAAAGCACTGGTAATCATTTGAATCAAGTTAATTCATTCTACCAATTTATGGAGCATCTGCTAATTCTAAAATGCCATAAAATGCCATACTAGGCACAGTATCATAGAACATAGTTCTAGTCCTTTGAGTCTGAGAATTAAAGAGGGGATCACATAGGAGAGATTATTGTTTGAAGGATTTACATAACTCAGATGAAAGCCTTACGAAAAATAGATATCAAAACTTTTCATATTTATCTGACTTGTTTTATCATTTTAATCTCTTATGAGGTCTCTGCCTTCTTTAAAATAAAAAACTAGAAGTCAAAGAAACTAAAGCATATTATAAAATACTCTTCTATCAAATTAGTTGTTCAGAAAAAAAAGTAGATGCCCAATATCCAAAGAACATGTTGAGTGGTACACAGTATAAATCAACAGTAAAACCTTCTAAAAATTTAATAATTTCAAGTTTATTATACAATATTTGGTCAAACAGGATGACTTACTCAAGAAATAGTCCAATCCTATTTTTCCTTGACTCAGTTGTAATGAAGATAGAGTCCATATGATTTTATTTTGCCACTATAGTTAGAAAAATTGTCATTATGTACAGTAGACAAAAAGTCCCTATAAAATTCAAAAACATGAATGAATATAGGTGCATGTTCAGTCTTGTTTTCAAGATTGTTCCAGTTATCCAATGCTGTGTAATAATACACTGTAAACTTAGCAGCTTAAAACATCATCTTTTTTACTGATACTGAGGACCAGGACCTCCAGAGGGTCAACTTGACACTTGTACTCCATGGGTGCCAACTAGATCAGTTGGGAACTAGAGTGGACTAGAAGATACAGAATAGCTTCAGCAACCTGTCTTGTACCTTGGTGAGAACAACTAGAGGGCTGGGTCAGCTGAGCTACCTGCTTCTCTATGTGTTCTCGTGGTTTCTCCAAGCGGTCTTTCTGACAAGTAGTCAGACTCCTTACATAACAACCAAGGGCTTGAAGAGGCCAGGCAAAGCTGCCAGGTTTCTCACACACAGGCTTGGCCTTGATCTGGCAAAGTCAAACTTCTCCCACATTGTATTGGCCTAAGCCATTACAGGCCACTCTGGATTCAAAGGGACTAAAAACAGACTTTATCTTTCTCTGCAAGTAATATCAAAGAACTGTGACCATCCTTAATCCTCTACAAAAGAGTAGTTTCTATTGTGGTTTAATAACAATATACATGTCATAATACTAACCAGAAGTAGAGAACAGATTGGTTGATCCTTAGGATGCTGTCCATGCCTGTTATTTATTCATTTATGCCATATGATTTTTCCAGGTATAGTTAGGTCATATAATACTTTCATCATGTTTTAATAAAAGTTGAAGATTTTTTTAAAGAGGAATGGATATTAAGGACATAAAATGGCCCTATTTTTAAAATTCATTTTATATTGGGTTCAATTTTCTCCTGTGATACAGATTTTGTTGCATAATTCTACTTGTGGCACATTTTGGGGATTTATGTTTGAAGCCAATTTAAGAAAGAATACTAATCACTAAGAAAAGCAAGTACGCCCACACACATATATATGTATGTGCATACATGTGGATATACATATATGCATACATATGGATATACGTATGTAAACATACATGTTATATACATGGATAAAATTGTGTAGATACACACCACAATGGCTCAAATAATCCTTTAGGAAATAATTACACCAAAAAGATTCCCTTTATTTCTTTATAGTCATGTTTGGGGTAAAACACTAAATAGAAACATTAAAACCAGCGCCAAAAGAAGACATTCCCGGTATGGCCAGAGATCTGGTTTTTTTGATCAATGGCAACATTCTCTGTTTCTGCAGCTTTTGATTTACAGCTTCAGAAAGGCTTTGAAAATATAATAGAACATCTTTAATTAAATCCCCCAAACTCACATTCACAGATAAATAATAATCCATCAGCTATTTTATTCTCTAACTGTACCCCAGAGAACTTGACAGTCTTAATCACTTCAGCCATTTATACCTTCATTTGGGCTTTATTTCAGTCAAGCCATTTAGTGGAGTTTATCTAAATTACAGTATCTGTTTTCTTATCACACGTTCAGAGCTGTAACACAGAAACTAATTTCAGGTGCAAAATAGAATATCTCAGAGGCCCAGACATCAGTAGTACAGGCGCATTAGAATGAAAAGTTACCTGTCACTAACGGATATTTGTCTCTGTAATGAGCTCAGGTGAAAGGAACTGTGGCTATAACAAAATTAGGGGATACCAGTAACATTATAGAATTCTAACTCTGAGAGAATATACAGATTTTTGTTTTCAAGCTCTGGAAGTGACAACATTTTGAATAAGATATATCTTGAAAGATGTTCCATTACTTATTTTGGGAATAGATAAGGAGAATCCCCAGCAAAGGAAAACACCCCTGCTATTGCTCAAATATCATATCATGTAGGCGACGTTTCAGCAGAAGCAATTTAATCACTTATAACAATTGTCCTTAACATGACATCATTCTGCAAAGTTTGAGTGGTAATCAAATGGCACTGTACATAATGATATCATTTTAGTATACATATTCAAAAGGGACATCAATGCCAAATTTATTCATTTTGGAAAAGTGGATTTTTTTTTCTGTTTTAACTCTCAATTGTTCCAGAGTAGCCTCATTGATTCAGAATTTAGTGTAACATGTTATGTTGATAGCCTTGCAGATATGTCTCCATGGAAAGGTCAGCATGATAATTCCTGAAATGAGTATCTCATTCATAAACAGCAGAAATCATTTACTTCATCACCTAGTTTCTCTCTCCATCATCACCTTTTGACTTTTGAAGCCTTTGCACTCTATGCTGCAACTGAACTCAAATACTTTCCACTACCTCCATAGATAGCATTATCCTTCCATAGAGAATTTCAGATATACTTTTTCTTTTGTCTAGCAGTTTATTTCTACCTTTTTACCTGTCTTCTTCCTATTCATCTTTCTAGTTCAAACTTAATTTTCTCTAAGAAGCCTTTATTCCCTAACTCACACCCTCCTGCACCTCAATCCCTGACAAACTGGTGTGATGGACATAGTTATGCCTCCCACACCACTTCAAGGATAGACTTGTTGCTCAGCTGCTTGGAGTCCTGTCATCAGGTAGTGCTCAGTCGATAGCATCTTTGGTATCACTTAAGCTGTAGAGAGACACCTCATTCAAGGTCACACTCTTTCCTTTTTGTGGAGAACGGGGTCTCACTATATTACCCAGGCAGGTCTCGAACTCCTGGGCTCAAGCTATCCTCCCGCCTCTGCCTCCCTGAGAGCTGGGATTACAGGCGTGAGCCACCGCGCCCGGCCTCACACTCTTTCCAAGGTAAGGTGAACCATATTAAATTATTGTTTGATATGATGATATAAACACCCAGCCATTTTGGCCCAATGAGGGGAAGTTTCACAGGACATTTCAGCTCTGGAACTTTCTGTAGATTGACTAGGCTAACATCAGGCTTGAAGATAAGCTTGACTTCACCTTCTGCCCATCATACTTCCTTCATCCCCTTCAAATGCTGATCCCAGGGTAGTCCCTGATAAATATTCTGCATTCTAAACTCTAACTCAGAAAAGCCAATGTGCTAAACATAATTATGAATCATTATACCTTGATCTTGTCATGCCATATTATTGTGATTGAAACAATTTTGTGGTCATCATTTTATCTCTGCTTAACACGAGAAGATAAGTAGATACTCAATAAATATGGAATAATTAATGGCTGGATTAATAAACAAATAGATTTCTTGAAGACAGAATGTTGGGCAATATTATTTTAAAGAAGAATGTCTACCATCAGTAAATAGATACTGCTCAATCCAGTATCATTCCTTGGAGAATTTTAAAAATTCCATCTGAAGTTATCAGTGACAATTGTTATAGACCACACTTTCTACCTAAGAGATATGTATTGAATAATGGCTTAGATATTTTGCAAATTCTGTTGACTCTCCTAGACACCCTCTTTGCACTGTTGTCTCTTTTATCCTACCATGCAAATTAATTGCCCGTTTCTACCTTTTCACTTTCGTATTTAGCAATTTAATGGATGTAAATAAACCTGAATTATGAAAAGAAAACAAATACAAACCATGGCAAAGCAAATGAACAAACCAAAGGAAAAATAAGTTTAAAATAAAATACAGTAAATTCCTTGTGTGTATACAAATTTGATAAACATTCCAAACTGAATATTTACAAGTTAAAAGCTGAAGTTGGCAATATTTTTAGGAATTTATGCAATAACATTACTTCTACTCTCCAAGAAATTGAACTTCTAATTCTGACCTTAATACTTATATATAATATTTTCATTGAGCTGTATTAAAGTGCAGAATTCAATCAGATTAAGTTGAAGGAATTTTTGTGGTTTCTAGACTACATGACAACCTAAACTTTTGCTTGCATGAAGCTGGAGGCATAGACTTTGACTTGTAATGACTACTATGTCATGAGGATGGTTGTAAATAGGCTGGGTTCTGGCATCCAGTTTGAATCCTGCTCTGCCACTTACCAGCTGCAAGACTTTGGAAAAATTGTTTACCCACTATGGGACTTAGTTTCCTCATCTACAAAATGGGATAAAAATTGTACCAACTTCCTAGAATTACTGGGTTGATAAAATGAAATTATACAAATAAAGTGTCAGTGTCTATGATTACCATTAATGCTCTTCATCTACACAGTGATAGTCTTCGGGTAGTGAAGGTAAGAATATTTGACGTTTTGTAGAATAGCTCTTTGCCAGACTTGATTTTATCTTACACCTAAGTAAGGGATCTGAAGAGCAGTTCACTTTTCTTGATTTTTAATGGAATGCATCTCTAATTTGGGGAGCTGAAAGGACTGATGAAGCAGTTTCCTATTGTATTTACTCACATGCTGTTGCTGAGCTTGTTGAACATGATCTGTTTCCAGTAGTCTCCTTGCAGTAGGTTGTTCAGAGTAAAATGAAAACAGAACCCGATACCCAATAGTTTATCCTGTTATTCCACCTTATCAGTTATCCTACCTGATAAATTGTTAGACAAGACCTGAGACTCCTGATCATCAGTTTCTTTGGGATGTCTGTTTGCCTTGGAAATCAAAGTATCTACATCAGAGTGTGTTATTCATGAATGAACTTTCTAATAAGTGGGGTGCTGTACCCTAAGAAATGATTATATTTGTGGGGGAGTACTCACTAATTTCTTTCTCATGCTTCAAACTTTCATTTTAAAAAATCTAATGCATTAACAGATCTTGTTTATTTTTAAACTGTTTTCTGCTCTGGACTCATATAAGCCATATATATTTTAGTGTTACTTCATACTACTTTGTGAATTCTTATCTTTGAAAAAAAGAAGAGAATGAGATGGGGGTTATAAAATGATTATGGAACATTGCACAGAAATATTATTTGGCATTTTATTTGAGTGCATCATTTCATATAAGATATTGACTTAGTTCCATATTTAACACTGCAGACTAATAATGATAAAGTTGAATTTAAATGCTGTCCTACAGCATTCCCATTTTATATATGATCCATAGAAAAGTTTATATAAACTTACACTTACACAAATGATACATTTATACTCAATTTAGAATATTGCATTTATACTTTGAAAGAAATTAGTACTCATATACATTAATTATTTAACACTAGAATGTTGATGCTAATATTAGTATATAATTTTCTTCTCAAATTGCAATTTTGGAAGAACTGTAAAGATAATGTTTAACTTTTTAAATACTAATTCATAATATCCAGTAGTAGTCATAGTGAATAATTAGCAATCATTTTGATAAAGCTCAGCATCATATTCCAGAGACATAGAGGGATAGATGCTTTGGTTGGCCCAGTACACAACTAACTGATTTACACAATTTGCTAACACATTTAGATTCCTTTGTGAACTGCCTGTACATATATAAATTGTTTTCATAACAGTAAAGTGGACAGAGTCTATTATGACTTTCACACAATGCATATTTAGAAAGAAGTCAGAAGGAAATTTTTTCCAATTAATATTCTATAATAACTGAATGAAATTATTTATTTCACAATTCCACAGAACATAGCTTCATGGTTGTGTCCCTTATCCCTAGCATGATTCTTGGATACATTATTTTAAAATATTTGTTAAATGAATAGTAGTCTTTGGCTGTAGGCACTGGCTATAGGTTGATTTGTATCGTCCCAAAATTCATTATGTCGAAATCCTAACTTTCAATACCTCGTAATATGACCCTGATGATATGATCTGCTTAGAGATTATCAAGTTAAAGTGAGTTTATTAGGTTGAGCTCTACTCCAGTATAACTGTGGCCTTATGAGAAGAGGACATTTGAATACAGAGACAAGCACACAGAGAGAAAGCCATGGGAACATGAAGACAGCCATCTGCAGGCTAAGGAGAAAGGCCTAGAACAGACCCTCTCTTCACAGGCATCACAAGGAACCAACTCTACAGACACTGCAATTTCAAAACTCTAGCCTCCAGAACTGTGAGACAATGAATTTTTGTTGAGTTAGCTGCCCACTAATACAGCACTATAAGAAGCAGAAACACTTGAAATTAGTAAACAATTAAGTCTTTGTTGATTGACAGACTTTTACCAAGTTCAGGGAGGGATCAGCATCTCCCCTTGGGTTAGCTGTGAAATTTGAACCTGGAGCAGCAGATCTCAGTCCCGTGTCAAATCACACTAGCATGGATATACCACCATGGATATGCCACGAGTTATAACAGATGCCACAATCTATTTATCTTTAATGTGAGTCAGAATTTGGTGACTAATTTACATCTTAAAAGAAGTTCAGCAGATCCTAAAAAGTGTGATAGTCTAATTCCCAAGATGGCAGAACACTCAAGCAGGAACACTAAAACAGAAAAATCTGCCAGATAATAGAGAAAAGAATGTGGTTATGAAAATTTTAAATATATTAAAAATCGCAACAGTCTCAGACCCTTTGACATGGGGATAAAATACCTGACACACCTCATTACTCCCAGGGGGCATCATTGTAATTACAGCCATCTAGCCAATAGCTCCTAGTGACAGTGCAATCAAAAATCGTAAGTTACATTCAGCTTCTTTTGTGAAAGACATCAGTAAAATAAGTAATAATACATTTTGAAAAAATTTCCAAGAGGAAGAGTTAAAAATAAAAATCTAGAATTTCAAAGAGCCATCTTTATTTATATAACAAAATGTGTTATGTGGAAGAGCTCATTCTCTGATATTTCATTGTTTGTCTTTAACTTTTAACATTGCCCTGCCAGCTCTCTGCTAATAAAAGCAGAATGTGCACGGAATATAGTGCTCCAATGAATCTGCTGCCCTAAAAATATTAGAGTTTATTACATTGCTTTAAGAAAGCAAGATGATATTTTCCAGTGAAGGGAAAGATCTGCATTGTACTACATAACACAAACAATGAATAGAAGGGTGAAGAAAGTAGTCAGAGAGGCTAACAGCTTTCCTGACATTCTTTATTCATACTATTGCCATGGATTCAGGTATTATAAATAGGCTCTTTTTTTGCCTTAGTAACTTTGTTTGGTGTATAAGCAAAACGTGACAGATACACCAGCCTCAAGTCTACAGGAGCCAGCATGGAAAATTCTGTGCTACAGATTTGCTTGATTGAAAATGTATACATATGTGCTGTGTAAAATTAATGACTCTGCTAAATATTTCAATGTTCATAAAATATTCCAACTTCTATTTCCTTAATGTAGAGATTTTTTTTTTTTCAATTCCTGAAGTTTGGCGTTTTTGAAAGAGGGAACAATGACACATATGCCTTTGTATAAGAGTACTCATGATTAACAGATTTTCATAAAGTATAAAATTTATTAAAATATTTACATTTTACCAAGAAATTTAAATGAAATTGTTTAGGAGACTTCTATAAGCTCCATCCAAAAATCAAGGATGAAATTAGGGAGAGTTTAATTCTTACCAGTATGTAGATATCGAACCAGTGTTAACTATAAACCCTAATTAAAGGGTTCAATATATCCAGTGTCTTAGTCTTTTCCCCTGAGAAGCAGAGCCTAAGAATGGCCTTATGTGCAGGTAGTCCTATTTTGGGTCTGAGGGAATAGGATGGAACTAGAAGGAGTAAAACAGAGAAAGAGTGAAAAATCTATTGAAGGGTGAGTTAAATAGGTGGTCACAGCCAAGGGCAACTAGAAGCTTATCATGCAGATACTTTTTTAAAGATGAAATAACACCTCAGAATTGTTCACCCAAAGTATAGAATAAGGAACTTCATTTGCCAACTACCATCCCCCACTGACCAAGGGTCATCCTACAGAGTATTTATTCCCTTGCATTTCTAGGTAATACATGGCTGGGTGTTGGAAGGATCAGGAAGTCAGAGCAGAAGTAGAGGTGAGGTCAGGTTATATACCTACAGGAAGTTGAGTAGGCAGAAATGGAGAAAAAGGTGAGCTAATTGAATGGGAAACAGGGCTAAAGAAATTTTTAATACGTACACTATTTACTTTTTGTGCCAGACATCTGATTTCCATTACTTTGCTTTTCAACAATATTAAACCTTTTGCTGGTAATTAAAAACGGGTAAAAATATTACTTAAATGATAAGTTAGTTTATTATATCCCACAGGTTTCTAATAATAGATCCAAAGCTTACTAAAACATTACACGTAATAAGTATGGAAAACAAAATATTAATATTCAATTATAGTCATATTTTATCTCCAATAATTCATAGATAAATATGATATGTGCAATTTTTACTTATGTGTACTTGCTGGAAAATAATTATGAAAGAAAGTTTAAAAATCTAATAAAAGAAATCTTTACCAAAGATGATGAAGTGTAATGAAACAAATCCTTGGCATTTAAAATCTGTTGACAAAAATCAAAAGGCAAGGTCTTGCTCTGTCATCCAGGCTGGAGTGTGGTAGCATAATCATAGCTCAACTTACTGCAGCTTCCAACTCTTGGGTTCGAGGGATCCTCCTGAGTAGCTGGGTCTGCAGGCACATGTCATCATACCTGGCTAATTTTTTGTAGAGATGGGTGGGGTGGGCGGGGGTGTTCTCACTATGTTGACTGGGCTTGTCTCAAACTCCTGGCTTCAAGTAACCCTCCCACCTCCCACCTCAGCTTCCCAAAGTGCTGAGATTACAGGTGTGAGCCACTGCAACCAGCCAGGTTCTGGCATTTTAAAGTTTAAGCCTTTTCCCACTTACTAGCAATTCTTGTTTGGGGGTGTGAGGGCCAAGATGATTAAAACATAATGGTAAGAGTAATAATAAAGAAAGTAAAGCAAGGTCTAAAATTTGCCAAAATTTTAGGAAAAATAGAAAATTAAAAGAGTTCAAGTTATCTAGACCTAATTATCAGTTTACTCCACTACTTTATTCTTAAATACTCTTTGTCTTTAACATTTTATTTACTCAATGACAAGGAATTCTATGAAAAGACAGATATTATTATCAAAGTCTAATGAAAACAGAGGATAGCTTAAATCAGAACTATCTGATAAGAATATTATATAATATGTAAGAATATATATGATAGATTATATATTATACTATATAAGAATAATATATAATCTGGCTTTGAGTAACAACAATCAATGTCACTGAGAACAGAATAACCTAAATAAAATGTCCATAACTGACATATTTGTAATTGAACATATTTATGGGGTACAATTTGTTGTATATACATATATTTCTGGGCTCTCTGTTGTGTTCTATTGGTCTATATGTCTATTTTTATGCCAGTGCCATGCTGTTTAGTTAATCTATCCCTGTAGTATATTTTGAAGTCAGGTGGTATGATTCCTCCAACTTTGTTCTTTTCGCTCAGGATTGCTTTGATTATTTGGGATTATTTGTGGTTCCATATAAATTTTAGAACCACATTCATCTATTTCTGTGAAGAAGTTGGTATTGTCATTGGCATATTGATAGGGATTGCATAAAATCTGTAGATCACTTTGGGCAGCGTGGCCATTTTAACATTATTAATTCTTCCAACCCATGAACACAGGATACACTGCTATTTATCTTTCCTTCAATTTCTTTTATCAATGTTTTATACTTTTCAATGTAGAGATACTTCGCCTCCCTGGTTAAGTGCATTAAATAAGCTATTTTAAAAACAGAGAACCCTATGGTTAAGGTTGCTTTTATTCTCTAGTGAAGAAGCTCACAGAGGTCTAGGGGCAGTGTTTGTACAATTGTTTAGAATACTCAATCCTAGTTTTCATTGGTTCAGTTTTTACTCTAGGACTCATATTACAATATGTAAAGCCATTTGTTGATCACATTCCTGAAATTGTGGTTTTAGGGTATGAAAACCACAGACTGACAAAATGTTCTCTGTAAAGTGACATTCTAGGGCTTCTGCAATGAGGATTGCCTTTGTCTAGGCAAATAATTTTAATGATTTTTCTGTTTAGCCAACTCATGTTAAAAAGAAAACTGCACTACTTTTTTGAGCTTATTAGAAAAAGTGGCCAAACCCTCGGCCACAAAGATTGTTAGGAATGTTACAGATCTGCCTGTATCAGATCCAAGTTTATTTGACACTAAAATTTTAAAGAAAATTGTCCAATGTGGTGACTTGATGCTGTAGGTCTTACATGCACTTGCCATTTTGGTACTAAAATTAAAATGGCATGCTATTCTTTTGCCTCTTGTAAATATGTATTAATAATCAAGAAGATGATTTTTCAGAAATCTATCTGTGTAAAATCTATTTTGTGAAGTATCATTGTGACTCTTGCTTCATTGTGACTTATTGTGAATCTTGTCATTTCCAATAAATTAGGGAAAGGTTTCTAATCAAAATGAAAAGTTTCCCCATAATAAATTAATTTTCCACTTTTTAGTTTCTAAAGTCAAAATGGGATAAACAAGCACTTTATTAAAAAAAAATCATTGTTGATTCCTTTGAATAACACATGACCTTTGATTACACATGACCTACATGTGTAAGCCTTCTTAATAAAGCCACTTTAAGTATAACCATTGTCCTGAAAAATAACTCTGCGATATTCATTATTAATCCTCAACATAATTCTGACTCAACTTCCTGTGTGTCAGTTCAATCTGAAAAGGAAACTGACTTTCTACTGATCCCAGATCAACAATTCATTAAGTTTTAACTGTTCCTGGTGACATACAAACTTGTTTTAAGTGTATAGGCATCACGAGTCCTTCAGAAAGCATGTCGGTAGGAGGGCCAGCAATGCAAAATCATCTCTGAGGACAAGGCATGTGTTTGCTTTGAAGGTTCTCCATCACTTTCTTTACTTTTTCTTCTTCTCTGGATGCCCCTCATCTACCTTGTCCTATCTTTTGTGTGCCCTTCCTAACGCACACACAGTCTTACACACACGCTTGGAAACACACACATATTATACCCCTCTGATTCTGCTCAGTGACTATTTCAGTGGCCTCTGAATCTGAGGGATGCTCTTAGTGAATATTTGAAAGTAAAGCATTGTCTACAACTCTGGGAATTATAGCGATTTCCTGATCCCGCTAAAACTCCACTTTTTCTCCTCAATGTTGGCTGTAATCCTTTCTTTGTTATGCCACAGGAAATATAAGAAATCAAATTAAATTGATTCTTTGAAATGTTTGAGGGCTTATTCTTTTCGTGGGTATTAAAGTGGCTTCATTATTCATTAAAGGATACTTTAGAAATTCCATATGTATTGCTTAGCATTGTGAAATCCTAAATATGATAGCTAATTTCTATTTGAACAAAGCATTTTCCCTTTGGGCAGAGGCATGGGTCTGCACTGTTGGGTTTATTTTTCAATGTTATTCAAAAGAATAAAAGATCCTTAGAGAGAGCTGCAAAGTAAATTAAAAAACTCTTCAGTAAATCACATAATTATGCTGTTTCTTGTTGGATCAATATTGCCCTTTTTAAAAATGAGGTATTGGTCTACAAATAATAATATATTCACCTAAGTGTCTATAGAAGCATTTTTAAAATAATTATAAGTTTGTATTTTAGTTCCTTTGGCTCACCATATTAACTAAGCATGCAAACTACATTTTAACCTTAAAGGAAAGTGGCCCAACACTTTGCCAATTAAGACTGTATAAATTAGAAACTGACATGCCTCAGAAATAGATAAGCCAATGTTTGCTTCTGGAAGTCTCCCCACCTTTCATACTAGATTGCCAGATTTTCAATCCCACTTACCTTCTACTTTTGTTTTATAACTAATTCTATAAACACTGCTTCATGATTAAAGTATCTCACACAATGCATCATTATATATTACCTGCCCTTTCTTTGTTTCGGTGTTTCTTTTTGATTTTGTTCTTTTTGATTGTTGCATTCATTTTTTTCTTTGCATTATTATTATGTAAAAATCAACTCAACACTATTTTTATCTCCTCTTCTTAAATTAGCGACGAAGAAATTCCAGTTTTGTTACTAGTTCAAGATAATGATTTTCCTAACCAAATGTAATTGAATCTGTAGGCAGAAATATCTCAAGAAGCTTTCTTTGCTCAAAACTATATCTGCATCACTGTTAAATGTAATTTCAAGTATAAAATTTAGTAATGTAAGTTCATGCAGTGGTTTACTCTTTCCTCTGTACCTGTGATCTCACATTGCTTTCCACATTGTGTCAGCCTGTGAACTCTCTATTCTGATGTATATATTAGGTGGCTGCAAAAGTAATTGTGGTTTTTGCCATTACTTTTATGGCAAAACCCGCAATTACTTTTGTAGCAAACATATATATAAATTTTATATATTATAAATTATATAACATATTATAAGATATTATATTATATATATGCATATATAATATTGCTGCATTACAAACCACCACCAAACTTTGTTGCATTTATTGCTCATGATTCTGAAGGTCATGGGATTGGGCCAGGCTCAGCATATTTGGTATGTCTCTCCTGATGCCAGCTGCCATGGATCTTCTGGGAGCCAAGCATCACCTCAATAAGGTGCATGTACTGGCTATTGTGTGGGATGCATTGATTTTCCTCTACATGGCCTCTGATTCTCTTCATTTGGTCTATCATGATTAGACAGTCTAGCCCAAGTTCTATGTTTGGTAGCTTACTTTCAAAAATGAATACAGCAGTGCAAGACCTTGGTAAGCTTAAACTAAGAACTGATATAATAACACTTCTGCTGCATTCTACTGGTCAAAGCAAGTCACAGGCCCAGTCCAGATTTAAGTAGAAGGTAAAAATAACCTATTTCTTGATTGGTGGAATGATATAGGTATATAGGATGAAGAAATTGTTGGCGACCTTCTTTGCAGCCAATCTATCATAGTATATACGCATATATTGTCATTTTCTAAATGATTTCTTTATGCTGGTCTGTAGAAATACAATTTTAAAATATTGACTTTGTGTCTAGTGACATTCCTAAATTTATTAATTCTAACAGTTGTCAGTAGATTCTTTAGGCTAGATAGACAATTATGTTTCTTTATATGCTGTGAAAGAAAGCCTCTTTTGTTTTTAATTAATTTTGATTTGAATTAGTCACCCTTAGCCTTTCACCATTTTTCTCCATTGCATTATTGGCATTTGACAAAAGTCTTCTGATTCTATTATCTTTGTAATTAGTGTCCCCAAATTCTCAAAAACCTGAGATATTGTACAAGCAACAGCATTTTCTTCTACTGTCATCCCAACCCACTTCACCACAGTGAACGATGGAATTTCTACACTATGCTGTGGGCTATTCTATACTTCACCTTCAACCAGTGACTGTTGTCAGCCAGCTGGTAGATTGACAGATTCCAAAATCCTATTTTAGTGTTTGCTTCCTTGGAACATTACCGGCACCAACTGTCTTAGTTTCCCAGGAAATAGACTCTGAGATGAGAATTGGGGGAGTGCCCTCAGGATTAACATCTATATAAGGAGTGAAAAAGTCTGAATGGGCAGAGGGAGAAGTAAAACTGTGATGAAATAGCAACAAATTTTTCAGCCATTCCACGGGCAGCTCTGGAGCTAGGATGTCCCTTCAAGTGGTCCAGATCTTCATGTCATTGCATCAACTAGTCATTGGTTGTCGACAGCCTTCCAAGAGGGAATGCAGCCTTGAGCAAAGCATATATCTTTGGCTAAGGAAAATTCCTAGAGTAGGATTTGGCTAAGGGGCTTGAGTTGCCAATACTTCCAGCACTTGGGAGAATGACTGCCTTGGTCTCGGAGTGGTGCATTATAGGATCCACTCTACCAGGATTCCAGCTAAAAGTATGTTAGACCTTTTCATTGTTTCTCATATATTTTGTATTTTTCTGCGATATTTATTCTTTTCTTCTCTGTATATCAACTAGAATATTTTGTACTGCTTTATGTTTCAAATCACCAATTCCCTCTTCAATTCTAATATGGAATTTAACTTATTCATTGGGTTCTTAATTATAGTTACTTCATTTTTTGTATTTTAGAGTTTTCATTTGATTATTTTTCATAGATTCCATTTCTCTGATGCAATTATCTCTGTTGTCCTCCTATTTTAACACATTTACTTTCAGTGCATATCTGGAAATTTTAATATTTGTATCACTTATGAGTATGTCTCTGTTGTCTCTTTTATTATTATGACATTTTTTATGTGCCTAGTGATATTGCATTTAATTATCTACCCCGGGTTGCCATACAAAATATCATTAACTGGGTAGCTTTAACAACAGGAATTTATTCCTCAAAGTCCTTGAGGCTGAGAAGTCCAAGATTAAGAGGCTACCTGATTCAGTTTCCTGGTGAGAGGTCCCTTCTTGGATTGCAGAAGGCTGCCTTTTTGCTCTGTACTTGTGTAGTGGAGAGAAAGAGAACCCTGGTCTCTCATCCTGTGATTATAAGGCTACCAACCTCATCTAAACCTAACTACCTTCCAAAGCCCCATCTCCAAATCCCATCATGTTGGGGGTTAATGCTTCATTTTGAGGAGGACACAAACGTTCATTTCATATACTGGACATTGTGTGAAAAACTGTAGAAGCTACAGAGAAGATTCACTCTATCTAGCAGGCAGATGGAGTAGAATCAGAATACATCTCTCCAAACAAGAACTTCATGGAGAAGAGGATGAGGTTTAGAATTTTCAAAGTTCAGACTCAGCTTACTTCTAATTTCCTCCAACTTTGTGTTATACCCCAAGAGGGCCCCAACTAAGAGCCTGACATGTTTAACAGGGACTCTCCTTCCTTATGGGCTCTCAAATCTAATTTTTATCTCTCTAACAAAGTTGCCAACAGCTATCAGCTTTTCAGTTCCTTATTTGTTTGGGTTCATAGCCTTTTACCTTGTAAGGCTTAAGAACTGCAAAGGTCTCAAGGAAAACTATCTCGAAGTGTTGAGCTAACTCCTGTGTTCCTCTCTTCTCTCATCAGGATCTCAGTCCCTCAATTCATAGCTATCTTAATTGATATATAACCTAACTTTTTGTCTCCCTAGCTATTTGACAGTGTAGAACGCTCTACCAGCTTCTGTTGGTGGCAGCATCTATCTGACATCACTGTCTCTACCTGGTAGCTGCTTAAGAAACTAGCAAATGTCCCAAGGAGAAAAATGGACAGTGTGTATGTATGTCTCACCTCCAGTGAATTTACTGTCCTTCCAGGATCTTTGTCCTAACATCATAGCAAGCTCAAAGCTCTCCAGTGCCTTAAAAAATGCTGCTTTGTCTGTGTGTGTTTTGATACAGATTTTCTAGTAGTTCTAAGCAGGAGATTGGTCTGTTACAAGCTACTCCATCATGGCTAGAAATGAAAATAATGCAACTCATATTTTGATTGTCACCTCACACCCCCTTCTTTATGATAGTATAATGACTAAGAACCAAGAATTAAATCCTACAGAACTGGGACCTTAGCTGTGTGACTTGGGCAAGCTATTTAACCTCTTTGTGCCCTTTGTGTTTCAGCTTTCTCATCTGTAAAATAAAGATAATAATTTTACTTATCTCACATATTTGTCAATAGCGAACAAAGCAATGGATACAAAGCTCTTAGTACAGTACCAATCACGTAGTATGTACTCAAAAAATATTTACAGATATTCTCAAATATGTGACTTAAATATCTGTCCTTAGATGTCAAATGCTTTCATTACTCCTTCACATTCTCTACTGTTTTTTGTTTTTTTGTTTTTCAATACTGGTGTCACCCACGGTTTTTGTTTGTGTTATTGCTGTTTGTTTGGTTTTTTTTTTTTTTTAAATTCTTCATTCTTTTCCATCAATATGGATCAGACTTTTATTTCCCATCAACATATTATCTCTGAGCATCATTTCATCATCGGGAAGAAGAAAGAATTCTTGAGTGCACACCATGTGCCAAGAATGTGCCAGGACTGCTGAGACCCCAATGTCAAATCCTATTAGCTACAATAACAAATGAGCTTTTTAGTAAGAGTAAAGCTGACTGTATTATATGAATATTTTCTTTTGGTTAGTATCATTTTCACCTTTGGCCAGTTCAGTGTTCATTATAAAATGATGTGACAAACCTGTATGAAAAAGAACATTAAATCCCAAGTGGTGTATTGCTGAGCCAGAAGCATGGGGTGTATTTCTAAGTTCAGATTATCTTCTGCCCAGAACAAAGAATAAGAAAACACTTTTGTTGTATTTGAAACTGGCAGTACCACAGGTGAGGCATACAAAGACATTTCAAGCAATTCAAGTCTTAACTCATTTTCAGAAATATTTTATGGTTTACTCAGTCTTAGAGTCTTTTTCTTGATTCCTAAGAAATAGGGAGAGAGAAATAATTTGAAATTATATAATGTTTTATTATTATTTTAACATGTGCATATTTCCTGTTTATATTGTATGTAACACTGGTATAATTTTTTGTCACAAAGACAATACTATTACTTGCTACTTAGGGACTTTTTAGAATTAAAGTGTTCTTATTTTAGAAATAATGGTTAGTGTTTGTTAAAGGCAATATATAAAGGCAGGGCCATTGTTTATGGCTGTGAAGGTTATGGATGGGACAACTCTAAGTACCATCATCAACTGTTAGACCTCATAAATTGTATATTTACAAATATGTAATTGACCATTAAACTTGACAGTTTTCTGATAGATGGAAGTAAAGTGTTTGCAGAAGCTGTGTATTTTTCTATTATGGACAAGGCATGCACAACCAAATGGCAGCCTTATGAAGGCATAAAATATTAAAGAGATATCACAAAAATTATACCACTGAGAAAAAAGACCACTGTTAAGGACTGGTCAAATATTTTACCAAATTATCTGCATTTATGAAAAGATCTTTTTTTCTTTACAAATACATAGATACATAAATGAAATCACTGCTATTTGGTGACTTGAGATACTGTTTTTTTAAAATAATTTAATTGGTCATGGGCATCTTTCCATGTCCTAAATATTGAGCTACATCATTATTTTGGTGGTTATGTTGCATGTCGTCATATATGTGCAGAGGTGAATATTTTATTTGCTCAGTCTCATCAATGGATATTTGTTGTTTCCAACTTTCACTAATACAAAGAAGCTTGCATTAAACATTCAGTGCACACACATATTTGTTTAACTATCTGACTGTTTTCGAGCCAAATTGTTAGACCCAAAGTTATTCACATTTGTAAAATTTTGATGTATATTCCTCAATTATAGCATAGGTATTTTAAAATATAATGGCAGTAGTCTAGAAGTACTACTTTAAGAACTATCACCAATATATGTTAGAACCTATCATGATAACAAATAGGGGAGGCAGTACCAGCTAGTTGAACACATATGGAAATCCTTTACTACCTATTTTCAGCAATGAAGAAATATGCTTTATATTTTAAAAGTTTACTAAATATTTTCTGTTCATTAGATAAAGTTAATCTTGTGAAAAGTAAAATAGTTGACACCTCAGATCCACTACAGAATATCAGTTGATATTTTGTTTGTGGCAATTAAAATTATAGTTATTTTCTAAAATATTAAGCTTTATAGTAATTAATCTGTTGATAATTTTAGCTTAACTTTAATAAGGAGAAATTTTATAAATCTTTATTATAGTGTCTGGTAGTCATTATACTATGTGTATTTTAAAAGATCTGTTTAACCTGGTTATAGAATTTCTGAAATACATACATTTTTTCTGTAACCTGGGAGTAACTACCTTTCCTTACCACTGAAATTTAGATATTACATATGAAAGTCTTATATCTGTGCTGGATCAAAGATAACTGAAAGTATTTTGATTTAATACTTTGTTCAGTTGTTGATAAATAAAGCAAAATACATTGTCTATAAAACATTTTTCTTAAATTCATATATTAAGTTTAATAATTTTTTTAGACGGAGTCTCGCCTGTCACGAGGTTGAGTACGCGGCCTGATCTCGCCTCACTGCAAGCCCGGCTTCCGGTTTATGCCATTCTCCTGCCTCAGCCTCCCGGAGTAGCTGGACTACAGGCGCCACCTCCGGCCCGGCTAGTTTTTGTATTTTTTAGTAGAGACGAGGTTTCACCGCGGTGGTTAGCCAGGATGGTCTCATCTCCTGACCTCGCGGATCTCGCCTGTCTCGGGCTCCCCAAAGTGCTGGGATTACAGGCTTGAGCCACCGCGCCCGGCCAAGTTTAATAATTTTTAAATATGAAAATCTAATAATTGTATTTTGTTTTCCTTGCAGTCATCTTCATAATGTATTTCTTACTGTTAATGAACACATTTATGAAGGCAAATTGTAATTTTGCCATCTGTGTTAATGTAGGTCCAGCCATGAAAAATCCTTGACAAATTCCAATAACTAATAAACTGGGTTTTCTATTTCTTATAATACCGAAAACATGAACAAAGAAAGGATGATATACTGCTTCTGTTAAAGTTTATAAACAATATACATATTGGGGGTTTTCTTAAACTGTTTACTTCTAAGCAGAATTATAGGTCTCCTAAACCTTCCCAACATCAGGGACCTGATTTTACGTTGTTTATTATTTCTGAAATAGATAATATTACTTTCACTTATCAAGTAACTAAAGTAAAACTGTTGAAGAGTCATTAATACAACCTTACAGTATTTCAATTAAATATGACTAGACAAATAAATCATAAGCTAGTTTAAAACCAGCTACTCCTATTTTATTGTTTAGAAATAGCTTGATTAAATCTGATAGAATTTTTAATTATCAGAATATATTATTCTGTTTTACAATGAGATTGTCTTCATTTTCCAGGTGTATATCATTATGTTACAGATAAATGATACAATATTTAGCGTTTTATGTATATCGTGTGCGTGTGTGTGTGTGTGTGTGTGTGTGTGTATAATAAGGGGTCTATCTTTAGAATTCATAAAACTAAGCTTACCCAGTGGTACAATAGGATACTCTTGTAGTATCTTCATATGTGTGTTCTCATTCAATTTTTGCACAAAATGTTCTGCAAAATTAAGCCTTGCTGATCATTTATTGCTTATCTAGAAAGCCGTTTCCTTCTCTACTACACTCTTTCTACTTATTAAAACAAGTTTGCTTATCAACTAAAAGCCCAAGTCAAATAACTCTTCTTTCTATCATATCTCCTTTTGAAGTTCCATGCAAAATTAATCATTTCTTCTATTGTACTCTTAAACCAGTCTGGTTCAAACATAGCGATATTACTACTGATCAAATTTTAGCACTGATCTCACTTTCAACGCTCAAGAGCAAAGACTATGTTTAATCCATATTTGTATAGACAGTAAGTGGATAAATGAATGAGTTGCTCAGGTATCTTATGATATAGACATTAATAACACTTGTAGCCAATAGTATATACAATATCTCATTTAAACTTCACAACATCTCGCTGAGGTGGGTAATAGCATGGCCATTTTACAGATAAGAAGATTGAAATACAAAATAGCTAGTTCACTTTCAAAAGTTGCAAGGCTAATAACTAAAAAATGTTGTATAAGTCAGTCTACTGCCGGTCACCATGTTAATGAATGTCTCTCACTGAAGATTAATCTTCAAATAAGATCTCTTACTGTCATTAATATAAGGTGCAAGAGATATTTAAATCCTAACATGACCAGTGAGTTATGTCTGTTTTCTCTAGTACTAATCTCCACATGGCTAACTTTGGGCTAGATTCATTTTAAACATAACAAACTGAATAACCATCAGGATGGCTAAGCAGAAAACCCAGTTGGCCTTCTCAAGAAGTGAATGGATCCATTCAGAAATACATCACTGAGCATTTCCTTCATGCTTAATACTTTGCCAGGCACCCAGAGGCAATGTGAAAGTCACTCTGTTCTAAAGGATCCGAAAACAAGATGCCATGCAAGTCTGATGTATGTGAACTTAAGTTGAAAAGATTCTCTTACACAGATGAGAAAGGATAAACAAGAGCTGCAGGAGTCAGAACATTTCATAGAGAAAATGGATTTTTAGGGAATTTGAGTGGAGAGTAGAAAAAACATTTCAGATGGAATCAAAATCAGACAGCAATTGGAAACAGGACCTAATTGGATGTTTTATCAACAGAAAAGAGAAATGAAGGATTTATTTGCCTTTTCCAGTATGAAATGGTCTCACATTATATTTGATTAGCATATGTATGTTCAAAGTGCTTTCACAATATTTTATTTAATCCTGACACAAAGTCTGAAAAGTTGGCAAGTTGATCTCATTTTATAGATGACAAAACTTGAGTTTTGAAGAGGTTAAATGACTTTCTAAATGCGATTTTTAAAAATAGACTAGCATTTCCCATGTCACTACAAATATTGCTACTTCCAGATAATTTCATGTGCTTTTAGTCAAGTTTTGTTGTGACTATAATTTTTTAACTCAACATCCCTCATGATTCTTTTGAATTTTTTAAGACCCTGAGTTCAAACTAAATATGATGGTTAATTAGAAAGAATGAACTGGAGTTTTTTAGAATTGAAGGCATTAAAGTAAAATTGTGCCCTCCTTAGCAAGGAGAACATGCAGCTGTTCCAAATGTTTTTGGATTTGCAGAGACCCAAAATAAGTATGCTTGTGGTAGAACACAAACCTCTAAGGTTTTTACTTGAATCTGTTGTTTGCATGTAAAATTGGGATTGATTTTAACATAATGGAAAATTATTGATGTTTGTGGAATGAATCTATATCAATCTGAATTTATTTTAGCTCAGACTTTAGGATTAAAACTCTAATTTTACCAAGCAGATTAACATTCCATTTACATTTTTATCTGTGACAGCTTTCCCTAAATGCCTTAAAAATAACAATCTGCTTCCATAGCACCAATTTTATAGCTGAAGCAAGTGAAACTTAAAAATGGCTGCCTTATGTGTCCACCAAAGAATGGGATAACAGCTTCATTAACCCCAAAATTGAAGACTATGCTTGGAAGGGGAAGCAGTATGTCCAGGTTTCTGTTCATTGGTTTATTTTGTTCACTGATCTTACTTGGTATACATAAGCTGTTAGCAGAAACCCAGATTAACTATGAATGCAGCAGACAAAATTTATATTGTGAAAGTACTTGTATTGAGGGAAAAAAACAAATATTTTCCCAGAGAACATCTGAAAATTGTGAGACAATAAGTCTTTTTTTTTTTTTTTTTTTTGAGACGGAGTCTCGCTCTGTCGCCCAGGCTGGAGTGCAGTGGCGCGATCTCGGCTCACTGCAAGCTCCGCCTCCCGGGTTCACGCCATTCTCCTGCCTCAGCCTCCTGAGTAGCTGGGACTACAGGCGCCCGCCACCGCGCCCGGCTAATTTTTTGTATTTTTAGTAGAGACGGGGTTTCACCGTGGTCTCGATCTCCTGACTTGTGATCCGCCCGCCTCGGCCTCCCAAAGTGCTGGGATTACAGGCGTGAGCCACCGCGCCCAGCCGAGACAATAAGTCTTACGAGAAATGAGAACAGGATTTGAATCAACACAAGCTGGTTTAGGGCTTTATTCTGCTAGTCACCAAGTGACTTTGAAAAAGCCATCTGGCCAACTAGTGTCTGAGTATTCCTTCCTGTCAAATGGGTAGAGCAACAATAGATTGAATGAAGAATACAAATAGGTAATGGAAGACAGATATTCTTAGGAGAAAGCAGAGCATGCTAAAGTCCCGAGGAAAAGGGAGAGCACGTCCTTGAGCATATTGTGGAAGTGGAGAATAAGGCAAGGAATGATATTAGAGAGGAAACCAGAAACAAGCTAAATTAGAGCCTTAAAAGCCACACAAAGGAATTGGATGTTGTTCGGACAGCAATAGCATTCACCAAGCATGCTCTGTTCACAAGGCAGTGTTATCAATTTATGTACATTATTTAATTACCATAAACTCCCCATGAGGAAACCAAGTGTCAGAGAGGACATGAGGCTCATTAAAGAGCACAGCTATTAAGTGGGAGAGCTGGGACTCAAATCACATTCTGCCTTATTTCAAAATCAAGACTTACCCACTCATAACACTGAATGGAAAGATTTCAAACCCAACCGTTAGATGATCAGATTTTCATTTTAAAATGAGTTCTCTAATTTCAGACAAGAGAACCAATCTGGGGAAGAGGCCTAATTAAGACAGACGAGTTGGGAAGTTGATTCAGCCATCTAGAAATGAGATGATGGAAGCTGGAAGTAGGACAGAAGCAATACCCTCAAGAGATATTTTGAAGATAGAATCAATTGGACTTGGCAATTTACTAGGTAAAAGTGAGAAGAGAAAAGCAGGAGATGAGAATGCACCCAGTTATTTGTTTTAAAAAAAATTTCCTACGTCTATCCTATCTTGTAAATAAACTTAGACATTACTCACTGTTACTCAAAAGCACTCTGCTTTTTTTCCTTCTGATCTTCAATGATGCCGTGTCCTCCCTGGAAAAGAAGTGCTTGCCACCCCATCCTATCCGACTAACTGGGACAATGAAATCAACCTTTCCTGCTTTTCAAGGTTTTTCTTGCTCTTCCAAACACTTGTATCTTTCACTTCCACTACCAAAATACTCGTATCTCTGAATGTCTCTATTAAATAACATATTGAGAACTACGTGAGTATTTTTTTCACCTTAAATTTACTGGGTCAAAACTTTTGTCCTATTACTGATTCCTAAAGGGTAATCTTACAGCTTCTTCTACAGGTTAGGTGTTAAATCAGTGTCTGTTGAATTTATGTTCAGTTGCTTGTAAGTGAATGAAGTGAGATCCACTAATTTAGCAAATACTTTAATTCTTGGCTCATAAATCTCATTAGAGAGGGTTTTTTTTATTTTTATATTTTATTTTGTTTATTTATTTTATTTTTGAGACAGGGTCTTGCTCTGTCATCCAGGCTGGAGTGCAGTGGCGCAATCTTGACTCACTGCAACTTCTGCTTCCAGGATTCAGGTAATTCTCGTGCCTCAGCCTCCCAAGTAGCTGGGATTACAGACACATGCCACCACACCCGGCTAATTTTTGTATTTTCAGTGGAGATGGGGTTTTGCCTTGTTGGCCAGTCTAGTCTCACACTCCTGGCCTCAAGAGATCTGCCCGCCTTGGTCTCCCAAAGTGCTGGGATTACAGACAGAGGTCTTTTTTATGCCATCCAAAGGAACTTTGTGACTCATAACCCCTGTTTTTCTCTATCTCATTTCTGTGTTTTACTTCCTTCATAGCAGTTATTGCTATCTGAGCAAAACTGACTGCATAATTACACAATACTTAAATAAATAAACAAATACGTAATTAGGTCCAGTTTGAAATGCAATGAAAATGCAGTCCTCTCGTTAAAAGGTATAAAGAGTTTCAGGAAGGCAAAAGCAAAGCATTAAGTCAAGTGTTTGGCCCTTCTAAAGTCAGGGCCTTGTGTGATCATATAGGTCATATGCTCTTGATGTTGGCCAGCCAGGTAATTATCTTTTAAATTTTATGTGTTTCTATTTCTTTCATATCTCTCCCTCTCTCCATTCAACTCCATGGAAAAAGGGAGAATGCCTGTCTTATTCTCAATGTCTCATGGGAAATAAAAGATGGGGAGATGATAGCTACCTGGTATTTGTTGATTAAAGAATTATTTTAGGCTTGAGTCTCACATTTTGAAACTCTTGAGGGTAAATTGTCCTGTCAAAACTGTTTCTTCCATGTAATTTGATATGATGGTTCTAACCTTGCAACACAGTGTATCTAAGAGATGATGAAGATGGGTTGGTTTGTTTGTTTTTAATTAAAAACCAACACTCACCATGTTGAATAGAGCTGATTATTATCCCTAGGATATGTCCCTGGACTAAATGTACTAGGAAGACTCAATTACCACCACCCCCTTAAGGCAGTCCTTCCGTAAATGTATTTGATATTCTGTAGGCAATAATTTTAGAGATATTGCTACTCGTTCTACTCAGTACCTATTTTTTGACGTAAAGACCTTAATTCTCCATCCTTGCCAATCTTGCCTCTTTCAAAAGCATTGAATCAACTTCTATAAAGGAAAAGAAAGAACCTGACTGAACACAGTGAGAGGTTAATTTAAGCTATTGTTTCTGTGACATGGTACTATTCCACTAAGTGTAATATCTTCATCAGATGGAATTCAAAACTTTAGGGGAAAAGAATTATGGCCTTTCAGGCACTCAAAATACCTTTTGAGATGTATGTGAAAAACATAATTGAAGAGTTTGGATTGTCCTTTGAGAAGATGTCAAAAGAGAGTTTGAATCCAATCAACCATTGTTTTAAATAATAGGAGGTGAATTCTCAATAGAGCTATGCGATACTCATTTCTAAAGGAAACAGAAAAAAAAAAAAAAAAAGTGTTGCAAGGGAAAATTCTATGCTTTCCCAGAAAATTCTCAGTTTTATAAATATGGATTCATCCCCTAAAGTCCAAAATTGAACTGGTATCAGTGATTAGGTATTACATGTAAGGGGCAAACTCACTGTGAAATATAATACAACCTGTCATTGAGTGACGGTCACATGGCAGACAGTGTGATTACTACTTTAAAAATGTTATCTAATTTTATCTTAACAATCCTCAGGGACAGATATCCCTCCCCTGTGCTTTACAAGTAAGGAAATCAGAGCTTAAAGAAACTTTATGTATTGACCAAGTTCACAAAGTTTAAACAGGGCAGAACCAAGATTGCCACCACTGTTCAGTTGATAAACAAATAGGTGACATGGGCTTCACAGACTTTTTCAAAACAGAGAGTTTATATAATTTCTAGTTTGGTTTTCTTTGTTTTTTTCAGATAATGATGAATAAACCTTTAATAAGAAAATTCTGACAGCATAGTCCATTATAAGGTTCCGTTTAATTATATTTGTGCAAATCATTTCTTGCTTATTACTAACCAGTTAAATGCAGAAACATGATTTAAAATAAAATGCTGCAAGATATTTTATAACTTGTTTGCCCAAAATGACTGTCCTCATCACAAATAGCTGCATGGAATAACAACCCTACATCAAGCTGGAGTATGTGATGCATTTTGGTATAATATGAGGTGGAATGCTAAGTTCCACTGCCAAAACGAAATCCCTCCACTGATCTTAACTCTGAAATATCCTTAGTGAGATTTATTCATCTGTTTTACGGCACTGGGTTCAGAAATTCTTGAGAGAGTACAAAAAGTGTCCCAGAAATTGCTAACGTATTGGCTCATCAGAGCCCATAATTTATTAGACTGTCTTATCAAAAACGTGAAATTTTGTGATAAAAGATAGGTCCTCTTTTGGGGGATCCCACATAAGAACAGAGAAGTCCATAAGGTCCTCTAAGAAAAACAGATATAAGTAAAAATATATGTAGTAGAGTGAAGACAGGTGTGAATGAAGACAAATTTGGGATGGAAGTTGGAGTTGGTGGAATGAGAGTCTACACCCCTTTGTGTAGTGACTGGGATGAGATGAGGGCCTTGAGGAAAGTGGCCTGAGGCTGGGAAAGGAACTGTAGGAAATGTGAAAGGGAGATTACTAAAGAAGAGAACAGACTGAGATTATAATGGCCTTGGGGGATGAGAGTCTGTATCTGTGCCCAGACCTGTAAGGGCTGCATGCTGGGAAGGCAACCACAGTGGCTGCAGTGCTGGCAATGTAAAGTCAAATGACAAGAAGCTACACCCATAGAAAATTAGGCAACCATTTCAGTAGGCCCGGGTGCTTGAGATGCAATGTGGTATCATATTACACTTGTCACTTGCCACAAATACCAAATTTACAAAAAGTGAATTTGTTTTCATTTGAAATAAGGCATAATTATTAAAATATAAAAGTGGGTGATTTGTCTATTTGTAAAACAGAAACTGACTCTAGGTAATTCTGGCCAAAGAAAAAAGAAAAGAAAGTGCTATCTGTATGATTTGGGATAAAATTGAGTTATATCTAAAATTTGGCTGTGTAATCTTTTACTACTCTGGTGGTTCAGACACCTAGGCATAGCAGAAAGATCCTGTGAATGTGGTCATAAGACATGGATTCACTGTGTAGCCCTGGCATACTTCACTGACCTTTTCTTGGCCTCAGTTTCTTCACTTGTAAAATGACAGGTTTGGTCTAAGTGATTCCACAGGTCCCTCTTGCTTGCAGGGTCATAGGGTCACTCTGCATTTAGTATTTCATTTCCCTACACAGAAAACCTTTTCAAAAACACACGTTTAATTCCCTAGGGATTTTTTTTTATGTGTGCATAGTGCTGAAATTCTCTGAGTTGTGAATTCTTTGGTTAATTTAAAACGTGAAGAGAAATGCTGTCACTTAACATGCAGGCACTCTCGCCATTTGCCTCTGGTGGTAATGGAAGTTGCCTGTTTAGGTCCTTTCTTCAGGTGTCAGACGGCAAGTATCTCCTTTCAACTTTGCCACATACAACAATTTAGCTCTCATTTCAGAAACCTTAGCAAAAGGCTATTTCCACTTCATGTTTAACGACTTCAATGATGCCTGTGTAGTAAGTGGCATTGTATTACATCCAACCATATTTTAGAGTAAAAGAGTAATTTGGCTGCCTTTGTTTAGACAGTTCTGGATATTGATGATGATCTTCATAGGCACTATTTCCACACAAACCCACAGAAAATGCTTACAATTGAGAAGAAAATAACAGTTTGCTAGCTTAGGATTTATTTTATATTTGGGTCGTAATCTTAGAAGCCACAATTTTATGAGACAAAAGTCTTTGTTTTCACCCTTGCCTTGATTATATTAAAAAAAAAAAAAAAAGACACAATGCTATGTATCTTCGGGGAATTTATTGCAGACTAATATATTATTGGGAATTGAATAGGAACATAAAGTACGTCCCAATCTGGAGTTTAATATTTAATCTATTTTATGTCTATTTTGATGGATACCCACCTTGTGGTTCATTTCTTTTTCAGGTTAATGGCATATTTATTTTTATAGTCAAACATACACACACACGCGCGCGCGCACACACACACACACACACAAAGAGGTTTTGCAGCTGTGGTAGAAAAAAAAGTAAACACATATATTTGGCCTGCTTTTCATTTGATGAAGGCATGCACGCACCCACACTTATTCTAAGCCCCAATTTAGGTCACTGAACATCACCCAGTCAGTTCATCACAGCAGCTTCTGCTTGTAGCACAAGTGTGGTTGCAGAGTTCTGCTGCATGTGTTTCTTGTTTGCATGTTTATGCAGGAAAGTATGTTGGGAACCCTTGACATGTGGCAATAATAGTTTTAATATACAGTAGTAAGATGTTGTCATTATTCAACCCCTAGAGTAAATGTGTATAAATAACATAACTAAAATACAATTTCAGTGAACCAGCATCATGGTTGCTTTCTGGTGTCTTTTTCTAATTCTAATCCCTAAAACTTCCTGTTTCAAAGCCTCTTTTCCCTCCACCAGCAAAAGCCACATGCTCCTCTTTTCCTAGCAAGGAATTCATAGTTAGGTTCTGGCTACTCTGGGTTTCTGCTCTGCTTATATTTTTAACAAGGATCACATGTGTGGATTTCTTCCCAATGGGGAATGCTTGTGTATTTCTGTGTGGGGAAAGGGAGACATGGAAAGGATCCAATGTAAGCTGGACATAGGAAACAAAAAGATGAACTATGAAAAGCAGTGATACAAATCATTTTTCTTTTGATGTTTATGTCTAAAAGTATTTCATTTTTGGTGTACATTTCCATTGATTTCTGAGTTCAAATCACGGAACAAACTTTCTTTTAATATAATTTCTGTCTGTGATTTATAGCAAAGCTGTGTACTGAATTTCAAGCAACCATTACTGAAATACCATATGGACTGAATGCATATTTCATTGTATTGATTTGTGCCAGTAACCTCTGGTCAGGAAGCCTACTTCATTTATCTAAACAACTGATGCTGTCTTTAAAGAAATCTAGCATTTATTGAATTTGTATAAGGCTGCTCAGTGAACCTTACTATAATTTTCATTGTGCCACATTACCTTACAAATGTGTTTGATAAAAAATTTATTAAAAATGAGTTTCAAATTTTCTAATCGCAGGTAATAAAAGATGGTAGTCAATCAGGCCAACATATTATACATTTCATTCATTCACATGCTTTTAAATAAAATATTTAGATCCAATGTTGGACCACAGTTTTTTATCTTTATCTGTATTGTATATGCTGAAAAAATATTAGAAACCTCAGATGTTTCTAATCTAAAATATGAGTTAATATATGGATTAAAATCATTGAGATACTGATATCCAGCAAATTTGAGAATCAACAGCTCCCCTGGTACTCTCCTAGGATTTGAAAGTAACCAGTCCTGGACTTTTCTGTGATTTCTTAGGAAGTACATTTTTCTGCTTGTTGTAGTTATTGATTCTCCCTTATGGTGGGTTCCTTTGCTTTTGTGGCTTGTACATTTTATATTCTGAGTTCATCTTTAGTGACTTGCTTTTCAGTAGAAATTTTAAGTGTTCTCAGTTCCAGCAGTCTCCTTTGATATCTTTTTCTGAATTTGCTTCTGTTTACTCACCAGATGTGTTACTGGTCTTGTATTAGTTTAATTTTTACGGCTTTTAAAAATTATATTTAATACTGCATATTTGAAGTGGTAAATGATTCCCGTGTCAGGTTACTGGACCATGTTACTAGGAGTGGCCCAAGTACACAGTTCCAGATTTGGAGACGCTCAAGGTAAAATAAAATATTCAGATGAATAAAAAATTACCTAATTCCAATGTAATAAGTTCAATGATAAAGATATATTAAAAGTTGCTGTTGGATATTGTCTTAGATTATGTATGCAAGAGCAGTGGCAGGTGCATAAAATATTATCATACAATAGCCCTGACTTTATAAAAATACTGTGGGAATAATATACTGAGATAAGCTCAGAGCACATATATTTGTCTTTATATTAAAATAAAAAAGCATAATATGAGACTATTACCCATCTATCCTTGTCAGATAAGAGTATTCTAGAATAAAGACACATTTCAGAAAAGTTATCCTTCAATAATTGTGTCTAAGTTTTGATGAAAGAAAGTTCAGTCTCTTATATTCTTGATAAATACTGATCTTTTAAAAGACCTTAATATATTTTGCAATATATTGCATGATATAAAAAGTCTCTAACACACCAGACTAATACCAATATTGGGAAATTTCTATTACTTAGAAGGAAATCATTAAAAAATAGAATAGCAGGAAAAGGAAAATATTGTTACTGAGAACGCACTTTGTGCCAGACAGTGTGAGGGATGTTTTATGTTCATTATCTTATTTAATCTTCACAATCATTATTTTTGAAAAAACGGCCCCAAATCTGAAACTAGTAAGTGGCAGTATTGATTTTCAAACAATGCTCTGTCTGAAACCCCAAATCCCTATTCTTTCCTTAATATAATGCCTCTTAATCTAATGTCAGGTTCCTTAAAATATATTTTATTCCATTTACTAAGAAGTAAGTGGAAGCTGATGAAAATTATTCTTTTGTTTCCTTTCTTAATTGAAATGAATCTGCTAATTGAGAGTGAGAGTTTCCATTTTATTATAATGTTCTAGGACTCTGAACAAACAAGTAATGCAGGTATGAATCTCAATAAGGACACATTTGTAAACACGGCACATACCTTTTAGAATCATTTATATTTGAGCTGTATGGGTTGGGGAAAAATGCTTGTCGTACTTATGATTTTCTTAAATGCTTTCTCATAAATGGTGTTTTATTTGTTTTAGATTTTGCTGGTTCAGTTGAGTACAGTTTCCAGCTGATTCAAAAGTTTAAGAAGTGATACCCAATTTGCACATATAATAATTTCCTTTGCTGTCAGAATGTTTAAGAAAACAAACCCAAAAACAAAATTGTGAGAAGCATCAATAATGATTCAGTCAGTATACGGATAAAGCAAATTTCCTGTGTTTTTTTTTTCTCTCTACTGCCAGTGTTACTTTCATGGCTTTTGTTCATGCATTTACAGAATCCTGTCTGTTAAAATTAACCAGTTTAGATGTACTTCTAGGTAACTTACCCAACAGGCAGATTGTCTCCCTGTTCTTATAATGTCAATAAAAATTAAAAGTCTACTTTCCAAGTATTTGGGTTTTTAAAAAATTACTACACTATAATTTTTCCTTATATCTAAACCAAATTTTACAAGATAATTATGTCATAGGCAAGGAAACAATATTCTTTTACCATAAATATAATAATACAATTGCAACTAGCATTTATGAAATGATTAGTGTGTGGAAGGAACTGAAATGAGTTTATGTGTGTTAGATAATTTATTCCTTGCAACAATCATGTGAGGGAGATACTCTGATTCCAAATTTTACAGAGGAACAAATAAAGAAACTGAGTCTTAGCAGTGTGAAGGCTACAGACGGAATAAACAGTGGCACTAAAAGTGAAATTTGGCTTTTTGACTCTCTATTCTAAATCAATATGGTATAATAATTTCAAAATAATATATTTTGTGTTGACGGTAGAAAATTTAGGATAGGACAAAAATTTATTCATATCCTATTATTCAGAGTTATCCACTGTTAGTCTGATAAGTCTGTTTGGTGTACTCATTGTAGATACCCTATCTGTGTATATTTTCAACAAACTTTTTTTTTAATTTAAAGAACTTTTTTTATTATTATTATTTTACTTTACGTTCTAGGGTACATGTGCACAACTTGCAGGTTTTTTACAAATGTATACATGCACCATGTTGGTGTGCTGCACCCATTAACTCGTCATTTACATTAGGTATATCTCCTAATGCTATCCCTCCCCCCTACCCCTACCCCAAAACAGGCCCTGGTGTGTGATGTTCCCCTTCCTTTGTCCAAGTGATCTCATTGTTCAGTTCCCACCTATGAGTGAGAACATGCAGGGTTTGGTTTTCTGTTCCTGCGACAGTTTGCTGAGAATGATGGTTTCCAGCTGCATCCATGTCCCCACAAAGGACACGAACTCATCCTTTTTTATGGCTGCATAGTATTCCTTGGTGTATATGTGCCACATTTTCTTAATCCAGTCTGTCATTGATGGACATTTGGGTTGGTTCCAAGTCTTTGCTATTGTGAATGGTGCCGCAATAAATATACATGTGCATGTGTCTTTATAGAAGCATGATTTATAATCATTTGGGTATATACCCAGTAATGGGATCAGTGGGTCAAATGGTATTTCTAGTTCTAGATCCTTGAGGAATCACCACAGTATCTTCCACTATTGTTGAAAGAGTTTACAGTCCCACCAACAGTGTAAAAGTGTTCCTATTTCTCCACATCCTCTCTAACACCTGTTGTTTCCTGACTTTTTAATGATTGCCATTCTAACTGGTGTGAGATGGTATCTCATTATGGTTTTGATTTGCATTTCTCTGATGGCTAGTGATGATGAGCATTTTTTCATGTGTCTGTTGGCTGCATAAATGTCTTCTTTTGAGAAGTGTCTGTTCATATCCTTTGCCCACTTTTTGAGGGGTTGTTTTTTTCTTGTAAATTTGTTTGAGTTCTTTGTAGGTTCTGGATATTAGCCCTTTGTCAGATGAGTAGATTGCAAAAATTTTCTCCCATTCTATAGTCAACAAACTTTTACATGTATCACAATTAAACATGTACAAATATGTTTACAGAACCATTTATAATCATGTTAGGTGGAAATAGATAAATGTCATTAATAGTAAATCAGATGACTTTGCCATTGTATTTTCATATACTAGAATCCTACACAGCAATGAAAATGAATAAACAACTATCATATATGATGTCATCATGGTTGATGCTCAGAAATTGAGCCAAAAAGCCAGACACCAAAAACAGGCATGCTTTTGTTTGATTTATTTAAATTTCAGTTATCGATAAGCCAATCTACAGTATTATAAATCAGGTAATGAGGGCTTGAACTTAAATGGTGGTGGTAAACCTATCTAATCTATCCAAAAACAGTATTTTCTGAAATAAGAACTGTTACTATTACCATTTACCTATGAGAAAACTGAAGTTCAGAGAGGGTAAGTAATTTGCTAATTTTCTCAAGAGCACAATGCTAATGGCAAACTCCTAATTCAAGTCCAATCTGTTGAGCTCCAGAGCTCCAGTGCTCAGCATTATAATAGACAAGAATCAGAAAAAAGTGTCTTTTCCATGGAAGACATCTTCATCTCAAAAAGAAAACAGAAGAAAGAGTTCATATTAGATTTTTTTTTCAAGCCCACTATTCTTTAACCATATTCTTTATCTCCACTATAAAATTGCTCATTAATATTCTCTTTCTCCACAGACTCTTTCTTCAAGCATCCAACTTCGTCAGTCTCTCTTACCCCAAAACACTCTTTCAATCCTGCTCCCTGCTCTCAAAAATTTGCTTTAATCCTCTTGCTTTTGGGAATGGTATTGAAAACTCAAGAATATATAAAATATGTCAAAATGTTCCCTCTTATCAGTTTGGAATTGTGAAGAAAAAAAGGCTGATCTACACTGGAAAAAAATGAGTAAATACTGTGAATGTGAGATGTCTTGATTTCAGTGAAAAGGTAGAAGTTTGTAGAAAAGACGGAAGATGCTTTTCTTAATATTTCTTGAAGGCTCAAGTTCTTCAGCCATGTAGCATTCTTCTATTTCTTACTTCCTTGATTCATTCCATTTATTTATTTCATGGAATAGAACTACAGCTTAGTGTTTACTGCAAGTTTAATGTTCTAAGCCTTCTAATTGAGAGTGAAAGACAGAGACAAAAGAAGGCAGATTTTGAAAGTCCCTATGCCAAAATCAAAGTAATGGCCTAAACAATGAGTGGCCCTTACCATCTTTTTAACAGCACTTTTCAGGGGATAATTTTAATATGTTTCAAAAACATTTATCTTCTTAGGTATATAAACATTCTCCTTAAAATCTTATTTTAGCTATTCAGTTTTCTCAGTATATTTTATTCCTCTAAATAGAGTACAAAGGTAAATTTTAACATTAGCCCTTCATATTCCAAACCAAAGTTATCCAAATAACACATTTTTAATGTACAAGGAAAATAACAGGAAAATTAAATGGCAAACTTGCAATTTTTTTTAGCACAAACAGATTAGTAAACATGCAGAAAATATGCAGAGCTCTAGTGTTTACAATGTTTTAGCAAATTACAAATTATCTCAAGAAAGAGAAAAGCCAAAGGACAAACATCAATACACATTCCAAGGCTACATAAAAATGATTTCAGTGGTGGAAAAAATTCTTAGATGGAAACAATGATGATAATGGGGGAAAATACATTTTGTTAAACTGTCTCCCCCAAGGTATAGGATAAAAATTCAATTTTGCACCAACCACAATAATGTCTTCTAGAGAGCATGCTTTATTCACAGCTTTATTTTGCTTTAAAAAAGAATAATCTAACAGAGCACAGACCCAGACTATAACTTAGCTAAAGCACAAGTCCTGAATTTACAATTTTATTAATTGAAACTGAAGCAGATTTACCCAGGCTAATGTTATGAAGCATGCCCCGGAGCAGAATGTTTCCCCATGAAATGTGTTTCTAGTGATGTCTATCTGCATATTTCTATTTAATTTAGGATGGCAGGGATTCTAATGGTGTTCTTTATTTTTACCTTATTTCTTCTACTGGAGTTAGACATACATTGTTGCTTTGCCTGCAACTTCTATGGTGATTGGTAACCCTCGAGGAACCTGAGAATCCGTCACTTTAATCCAGAAGCCATTGCAATTTTCCATGTTCAGTTATAACTTGCAAAAATAGGATCAAACAGAGTAAAGAGAACAATATTAAGCTGCAACTACATTGTAAATTTGTTATAACTCCTTTTCCCAAAATGCATAGCAGAGAAAATCAATATCGTAATGTTATTTATTCCTACTGAAAAAATTGTCTGTGAGTTTTAGATTTTGAAAGGAATTGGGAGGAAATGAAGGAGAGTGTTTCCTATAAGAAATGCTTCGTGGCTGGAATAATAAAGAGCTAGTTGAAATTGACACATCATTAGGGCGCCACTGGGATGTTATTCTGAATCAAGAAATGATGGGGAAATAAGCATGATTTTATGGAGTCTAAACCACAAACCAGTTGATTTTGTTCACTGGGGCATGAAGTATAGAACATGACATAAAGTAGGGACTTGGAAAAGACTAAATTAAACCATCCCATCTAGCGCAGGGCCACATAATTTTGTTGCAACATGTCTTCAGTTCCCATTCTTAATATTTGGACTTCTTGGGCTCTGGCCTAAACTCTCTAATGTGCTACCTATGTACTCTCCAATTCTCTTGTCTTCATACATGATCTCCGTGATAATGATTCTCAATGTTTATCTCTAGTCCTAGACTCTCCACTGAACTACAGGTTTCCACATCCAACTTCCTACTTGACACTTGCACTCATATATCTAATATATGTCCCATCTACAATGGCTAAAATGTGTGTTGGTTCTAATTAACACAGATGATACAGATATAGTAAACCTGTATTTTTCCTGTTCCAGTCTTGTTCATCTCAGTAAATACAACTAATATCCACTTAGTTACTAAAATTCCAAACCAGCAATTATCCATAATGCTTTTTTTTCACTCATTACTCTCCAATCCATTAGCAAGACTTGTTCCACCTTCAAAATATATTCCAGATCTATACAAACCTCTCCAGTTTTCTCCATCTCCAGCTACACTTTGGTCTAAACCACTACCAGCTCTTGCCTGGAAAGTTTCAAAACTGATCTCGCGTGTTTGCTCCTTCCTTGGCTTTCAGTTTTCTACAGAGTAGCCGGAAACATGTTTAAGACAAAACCGTAATGTCACTCAACTTCTTAAAATCCTCCAATGACTTTGCATTGCCCTTGCAATATAAACCCAAATTTCTTGGCACTGGCCTACTTGCACTCTTAATCTGGCCACCTACCTCTCTAACTGTATTTTTTACCACTCTTTTCTGCTTACTAGATTCTAGTTACATTGGCCTTCTTTCTGTTGCTTGAATATAAGTGCACACAAGTCCTTGTGTGCTAACTATTCCTTTACATAAACATTCTATCTTCTTACCTTGCATGACTGGCTTGTTCTGTGTTGCTCAGGCCTGCCCATCCAATCTAAATATTCCTCCTTTGAGCTATATTTCATGTTTTATTTTCTCCATTTCACTAACTATCTGAAATTATCTTATTCCTTTATTTGTTTAGCTGTGTGTGATCTTTCTCTTGCCTCTCCATGTCACAATAATGTAAGTAGAAAACATGTCCACATGGTTACCACTATATCCCCAATGCCTAAAATAGCATACAAAACATATTAAGTGTTAAAAATATTCATTTCTTAAACATTTAAAATTTTGTTTAATTCAGAAAGAAAAAAATTAATAAATTATCTCTTACTCATTTTAATCCACTATATTTGCCTACTGATTTGTTTGGTATTACACCATTTATTCACTGGATTTATCACATAGTTAAGATATTTTTTACAATGTAAGAGAACAGGGAGAAATGAAATAGAGTTGTTTTTTATTGAAGTGCATGGAGGTATGGAGAGTGACTATGCAGTGCTTTCAAAATCTAAGAAGTGCATCTTACTTGAGATATGATTAGCTTCCTAGAGAGAGAGAAAGAGAGAAAGAAAATATTCATATCAATATTTAGAAATGTATCACAACTTATACATGTGATATCACAATTCTTGACCATTATTCATACATTATTCTTTTTAGATTAGTTCTAGTCATTTTTCTTTTCTTTTCTTTCTTTTTTTTTTTTTTTTTTTTGATATAGAGTTTTGCTCTGTCGGCTAGACTGGAGTTATAGTGGCACAATCTCAGCTTACTGCGACCTCTGCCTCCTGAGCACAAGCAATTCTCCTCCCTCAGCCTCCCAAGTAGCTGGGATTACAGGCTTGTGCCACAACACCCAGCTACTTTTTTGTATTTTTAGTAGAGACGGGGTTTTACCATGTCGGTCAGGCTGGTCTTGAACTCCTGACCTCAAGTGATCCAGTAGCCTTGGGCTCCCAAAGTGCTGGGATTACAGGCATGAGACAACGCGCTCGGTGCCTCATTTTTTTTTTTTTTTTGCCCCCTATTAAACAAATGTTGAACCATCTCACCCTAATTTTCACATCCCATATGCCCTCTCACTATACTACATCATTTTTCATTGCTTCTCTGAGCAACATTATGGATAATTTCTTCAGTTCTGCTTGCCCATTAATTCTTCCTTTAGTGGTATTTAATATATCGGTTTATTTACTTAATTTCAATTATTACATTTTTCTAAAAATTGGTACCCATTGAAAATTGTCTTGTTCTTTGGATTAATATGTCTTTCACATATTTGCTCTGACATCTTTTATTTTTTTATTTTTATTTTTATTTTTTTTGAGACGGAGTCTTGCTCTGTCACCCAGGCTGGAGTGCTGTGGCCGGATCTCAGCTCACTGCAAGCTCCGCCTCCCGGGTTCCCGCCATTCTCCGGCCTCAGTCTCCGGAGTAGCTGGGACTACAGGCGCCCGCCACCTCGCCCGGCTAGTTTTTTTTTGTATTTTTTAGTAGAGACGGGGTTTCACCGTGTTCGCCAGGATGGTCTCGATCTCCTGACCTCGTGATCCGCCCGTCTCGGCCTCCCAAAGTGCTGGGATTACAGGCTTGAGCCACCGCGCCCGGCGACATCTTTTATTTTTAATAATTTTAAATACTCATTTCACAATCTATGTTTGGAATTGCTTTATCTCAATGTTTTGGTATTTCTAATCTTGATTTTGATCTTTGTACTTACTTTCACTCATGATTTCCTCATGTGTTTTATAACTATGGATTTGAGCTTCTACTTAACAGGATTTTATTTAGAAATCCTAAGTGTCCTCTGTTGAGAATGTACCCTTCCAGAGAAATTTGGTGATTAAATGTATGAGGTAACAACACAGGAATACTTGTTTTGATAAATCTTCCTTTAGGATTTGTTTGTCCTTGTGGGTGGTATACATTCAAACCTGAAACATTTGTGAGAGATTTTTAGGAGGGACTTTTTATCACTTCTCCTAGAGATCCAAAGGCTCTTCTTTAAGATTGACAAATGTTGCAGGGAACATCCAAATATCACTGACTGCATGTTAACTATTTCCACTTTTCTCTTCATTTTTGGCCACTGGACATTTCTGTACTATATGTTTTCAAGGGTGCATTACAATATTTGTCATATTTTATTCCAGTATTTCAAATATGTTTTGCATTAAGATTGTTTACTGTTGGTTTACAATATCTGACACACCTTTTTGGCAAAAATGAACCCACTTTCATTTGTATTTTTATGTTTTCCCTGTAATAAACATAAAGAACTCACAATTATGACTACATTAGTCCATTCTCACACTGTTGTAATGAACTGTCTGAGACTAGGTAATTTATAAAGAAGAGAGATTTAATTGACTCACAGCTCTGCATGGCTAGGGAGGCCTCAAGAAACTTACTATCACAGCGGAATGGGAAGCAAACATGTCCTTCTTAACATGATGACAGAAAGAAATGCCGAGCCAAGAGGGAAAAGTCCCATATTAAACTGCCAGATCTTGTGCAAACTCACTCGCTATCAGAAGAACAGCAGCATAGAGGTAACCACCCCATGATTCAATTGCCTCTCTCTGGGTCCCTCCTAGGACACATGGGGATTATGGGAACTACAATTCAAGATGAGATTCGGGTGGGTACATAGAAAAACCCTATCAATGACTGGAAGAAGTTATTTGTATTTCAGGGGAAAAAATAAGACATAACATTTGGCCTTCTTGTTTTTCAGAGAAAGGATGGTCTGTATTTTTGGCTCAGGGGCTGTTTAAAGAATATATGTAGTAAGGTCAGTCATACCAATTATCCTTCATACCCAGTTCCTTTCCCTGTTACCATTCCAAGTCCTGAACTTACTCCTGACTGATATGAGAGATAAGGACTGGAGTTTGGATATGAGAAAAAGGAAATGCCAAAGGAAAGAGATATCTGATGTAATTAGAAAAGAGGGAGATTTCTCTGATGACTTGTGTATATATATCTGTATGTATGTGTGCATATGTGTATGTGTGTGTGATAGAGACAGATTATATGTATTATATCTGCATGTATGTATTTCAGTTATATTATTGAAACTCATAACAATGGCATTGCAAAAATAATTTTCTGGTACCTATTCGCATTTACTTTTATAATTATTTCTATAATTGGTTCCACAAGTCAATACTGAAATAGCTGGCTTATTCCTACCACCTGCCTAGTACAGATATACAGAGAAGGTAATAATACATATTTAATTTTTTCTTTGCTTTATTTTCCAACAAATCATATGATCACAATATTGGGACAATATCCAACTTAGTATTCTGTTCCTGCATTCAAATGCCAGGATTCTTTTATAGAAAATAGACACACTTTATAAAAATTAAATGGTTGAATATGGAGAAGTGGATGGGTAATTTTAAATAATATTTGAATAAATTTGCATCTGAAAGGTTCTCAGGAAACTTCTTTTAAGAGAAACTTTCTGTAGGTGCATATGCTGTCCATAAATCACTTGATTTGCTTTGACTCTATTTCCTCACTCTTACCAGCATTGCTAGAGTCAAAGCAAAAGCTCCAAAATTGTTTACAGTATCTTCCTTCTTCTCTCAATCAATTGTTATACATTTAGTGATTATCTGTTTTAACTGTTAGGATTTCTGTATTTTCCAGATGCCACTCTCAGGACCTAATCAAAATTCTATAGTAGGTGGAGAGATGTGGTGGAAATGAATGGAAAAGATACTTGGCCTGAAAAAAATTGTGGTGGTTGGATAAAGGAAGTGAATTAGATCCGCAGTTAACAAATATAGATCATTGAAACTATGTTGTAGTATTAGAAGGACAGATTTTGATTGGTCCTATTATCTGGTGTTTTCAATCATGTGAAAGAAAATCTCCTTTTAAATGCCCTCAGAACAGATACTGGGGACATTTAAATATTCCCTGCTTTATGTTTCTCTCCAGGGAGAGTTTCTTATTTAAATTTTGGTTACCATTTGAGTAAAATAGAAGACTGCCATTGAGTCATTATTTGTAGGGAGCCATAGATCTCTGCAGTTCCTTGCCCAACTATATTACCTCTGGCACGGAAGTGTAAGGCAGCAATAAATCAATGGGTACTTACAACTCATATTTTTCTATTTACTGATCTACCAGTGCCAGTCCAAAAAAAAAATCAGTAGGTAAAGTTAGGTCCACATTCTATTTTTTTAGGAAAGTCAAAATAATATAGATGATAGGAATTAATAATTATAACAAAAATTCAATTCACTTTTATTAATATTTCTAAGGGTACTTTCATGATTACTGATTATTCTATTTAGATCATGTATTAGTCTGTTCTCACACTGCTAATAAAGGAATACCCAAGACTGAGTAATTTAGTAAAGGGTAATTTAGTAAAGGAAAGATGTTTACTGGATAATTTAGCAAAAGAAAGATGTTTAATTGATTCACAGTTCCACATGACTGGGGAGGCCTCACAGTCATGGTGGAAGGTGAATGAGGAGCAGGAGCAAAGTCATGTCTTATATGGCAGCAAGCAAGGTAGCGTGTGCAGGGGAACTCCCCTGTATAAAACCATCAGATCTCGTGAGACCTATTCACTATCATGAGAACCGCATGGTAAAGACCCACCCCCATGATTCAATTACTCTCACTGGGTCTCTACCACAATATGTGGGAATTATGGGAGCTACAATTTCAGATGAGTTTTAGGTAGGGACATGGTCAAACCATATCAGAACACTTGGAAAACTTTGGCCTTTGGAGAGGAAAATGTCCACTAATAATCTAGATGTAGACTCAGACTACCAGCACATTTTAAATTACTGAGTATTATTCTACTCTAGGGGTGTCTTTAAATCACAAAAACTTTGGAGAAAAATCATAATTGTGTGTTAAGTCATGTTCCTCCTATGATGAGAACTAGAGGGGATTGGAATGAAGAGCACAAAATCTGAGAAGCTGAATGTTGAAATATCACATTCCATGCTTAGGTACAAATAACGTAATAAAGTCCTCCCTCTTACCAAATTAAGAAACCAGTGCTTTTATTTTAAATACTTATGTACAAGTTTTTACTTCTGTTATTTAAGATTTTATTCCATAATGCCTTCTCTTGATACATAATATATTGCATGAACCAGTAAGAAAAGTTCTTAATAAAATAGCAGAATAGTGGATTGATAATTTTTTTAGGCAAACAACACAGAAAACCTTAATACAAGTAACTACACAGAATTGTTTGCCAACATTTTGAAGTCTAAAGTGATTGTGGGTCCAGAAGAATAGTGAAGTATGAGACATTGTGGGTATGTAATACACCTGCATGCTTCATATAGGCAGAGTCTGATCTGGCATAGTTGGCTAGGAGTATAAAATTATCCACAAGGCAATGTTATTATTTCATTCTCCATAAGAAGATAAGTTCTGTTTTCTAAGATTATGCTAGTAACTTCCATCTTGGTGCTGGGGTGACCATGTTCATAGTTCAAAGCAAATCTGTCACTGTTCCTCAAAACACTAACTTTCCATACAAAATTTAACCCCGTGGGGGAAAAACATGTTTTTTAAATCTAGAAAATATAAAAAGAAAACGTATTCCCATAAGGTAGAAAAAGTCTTAAAGAATTTTTCTAAAAATCATTTATCAGTGAAGAACATTTTTCACCCTCAATTTCTTTATTTTTTGTGAAACTAAAAAGTTTTATTCATAGGGCATATTACTATGTCTTTAACAGTCAAATTTTATTAGCAGAAACTACAATAAAAATTGCACTTTTCACTTAAAGAATGATTGACAAAATATAGAAAATGTCTACCATATGCTATCTATACACTAAATACATTGTTTCCTTTAGCTCAACTAACATCTTCTGGACATCTCTTACTTCAGAGGCATAGCAAGAAGTCTTCTGGGTAGGAAACAATGAACAGGGTTAAGGCATAAACACCAATATGGGCTCAACACACAAAATAGAATCTGATAAAGTACTGTAATAAATGTATAAAATATGGTGGAAACATCTAGAAAGAGAATAATTTCTTCTCTAGGTGTCAAGACAAGCTCTATTGAAGAGATGTTAATTGAGCTGGCCATAAGGAATAGCTAGAAAAAAAATATTGAGGCAGAGCAAATGGAGTAAACTGAAGTATGGAAAGAAGGAAGGAAGAAAGGAAGGGAAGGTGGGTTTACAATTCGAGACTAGGGTACAAGGGAAAATAATGGGAGATAAACTTGAAAAGTAGCATGAGTATGCATTGGAGAATTATGGAAAACAATCATAAAAAGTTAGAATAGGAGCAACCTACTAAAGCTCCTGAATGCTATGCTAAATAGTTTGTTTTGAGTGGGCAACAAAGAGAATTTTTGAGCTCAGGAAGGTGGTGTATATGGCACTGTCAGAGCTGAGTATTAGGACAAGTATTTCAAGATTGTATTTGTGCCAGGACCAAGATTGTATTAAAGAGATGACTCTGTATTTCTGCCTGCCTTTTAAACTCATATATCAGAAGAAAATATTGGTGCAATACATACATATGCCAGGTATGCCTATAAAAAAGATTTTTTAATAAACAACTAATAATCTGTTTTAATCCTAAAATAATGGTGATGAAACACTTTCATTTGAAATAAATAATTGAGATCAGACAATATATCTTCATTGCTTACTTAATTTTACTTCTATAGATATGTTCATAACATGTGTTTGAAGACAATTTGAAAGGTTTTGATAGTTTTTATGATCACAATAACAAAATACATTTTTGTTGTTTCAGATGATGGTGCCTGTCCATTAACTGAACAACTGTGGTAAGTTTATTTTGCTCATCTTATGTCTGCACGGAATACTTTTCTTTTTGATATTCCAAAGGATTTATTTTACCCGTAAAATCTTTGGTTAAATTCTTTGAATGAGTTTCCTTTTGGCAATCCATTAGGAAATTTAGGATGTTTTGTTTCTTTTCAATTAAAACTAAGACTTTAGTTTTCAACCAGATTTTGTCAACAGAGATGTTTATTTTCACAGATGCTTCACTTACTCAAAGTTTAACAATCTTTCAATCAACTGGAAAAGTAATATCCTGTTGTTAGTTACTCTTTTAGTAGTTATAAGAACTACTTTATAGTTTTTAGATTGATAGCAGAATACCCAGTGTATACTGACACAAAAATTATTTTTTGTTTTCTCTATTATCCTTACAATAAGAGAAAGAAGAAAAAGAATTTACATTCCTTAGCTTACATAATTGCCTTATATTGCTATGATTATTCATTGGAAACTAAGATGAGTGGGTATAACTTGGATCAATATAGTTCATCTCCGGAGAAGTTGCTACCCATTTATGTCTCTCTTGGAAGAATAAACACAACATATTTGTGTGCTTTCACAGTACTGGTAAACTGGTATTTTCAAGGATTCTCTGCACACTGCCAGACTTACAAAAAGAAGACTCTACATAAAATTGTTACTCATTTTACTTCTTGAGAGTTTACCAGTTTAGAGCATACTGAGAGAAAGTGTTGCATTTTTTGTTCCTATTCAATTGTGATAAGAAAAATGTTATGAAAGAATGTCTTTGTATAGCATCCTCCCCCTTCCCTCAGACTAGACTGCTTGGTAAAATAAGAAATGGCCAGAGTGGGAGCTGGTTGGCAGGAGGATAACAAGTTTGAAGGTGTAAAAAAATTTACATAGGTTTTGGATAAGAAATAATAGAGCAACTGTATGGGATGCTGTGTGTGGTGTGACTTAAGAAAAAGCAAATGTTGAAGAAAAAAATTAAAAGCCTTACTGTATATTACATTGGTGCTTCTCAAACCTTAATATGTCTATGAGTAATGTGGGCTATCTTTTCAAAACGCAGATTCTGATTGAGAATCTGAGCTGAAGTAGGGCCTAATAATCTGATTTCTGTAAGCTCCCAGGTGATGCAAAGCTGCTGATTTAAAAACCACACTGTAAATAGTAAGGTAGTATACAAATAACTCTCTTCCTTTGACTCCTCCCCAAGGGACTTCAGTCAAGACATTAATTTTCAAATGTTTGATTTGGATTTGACTTTTAGTGCTTCTGATTCACTGTTCAAAGATTATCTTAAGATTACAGCAAAAATGCTGTTTTAGTTCAGTCACATACAAAAAGAACTGGGTCTTGACTAGCTTCTATATCTGGTTTCCCTCTTATTGCCTAATTATTCCAGGGTAAACTGTAAAGGATTTTAAAAAGTCAATCTCTTTCAGTCAAGTAATTTTTGAGTGAACAAAATACAAGATTTTACAAAAATATAAATACATTATTCTAATACTGCAATCTATTCAAAGGCAATCATATCACTTTGTAATAGTCTAATTACAAAAAGCAACAACAATGGTTGTGGGTGTAGATAGTCCTAACCATAATACAAGCAGACATTATCATCATTATTATGCTCGAAAGTACTTGAGTTTTGCTTGAAAATGTGATAAAATGCTTTTGTTTTCATACCACATTCCTACTGACATTATGAATGCTTTCTAGTCTGATTGTTCAGCTTGTGCAGATCTCAAGATTACAGAGAAAAGGGGGTAGATGGCAAAGTTAGTGGGGTTGGTTAGCAACCATGAATAATGGGGCCAAGAGGAAATTGGTATAAGGAAATCTGCCACTGGCCCACTGGTGCAAGGAAATCTGAAGAATTTTCTGAAACCCAGAGTCTTGTAGGCACTTGAAGAAGGCCATAGAAGTAGAAGTTTCAAAATCAATTGAAGTTTTCTGCTAAAACTCTCCTTTCTTAAACCAGGTTACATATCAGAATCAACTGTGGAGTCGAAAAGGCTAGTTAGATCTGGGTACTACCCAAACCAATTACCTCAGAGTCTCTCAAAGTAAATGAAGCCTAACAGCTAAACTTTGATGCTTTAGCTCCCTGGTGATTACATCAGGAAATGGAGTTGAAAATCCCTAACATTAGGGCCTGTAATTTTACATTTTCAACAAGTTCTCAAGTGATGTTTATGTTGCTGCTTTGTGGACCACACTTTGAGTAGCAAGGACCTACTAGACGCCATACTTTTTTCATGTTCCTGGGAGGATCAGCGTCACCTGGGAGTAGTCATCTTCTCTCTAAGGATGCGGGAAGAAAGAGGAAAGGAAGAAAGGAGAGAGGAGACATCCTAATGGCACATGGTAGAGACACGGTAGAATGCGCAGCTCCCCACAGGATTGAATTTATAGGTCAATGGAAAAACCCCTGTACCAAAATATCTTCTCTAATTAAATTATATGGTACCTGAACATGCATTATTAAAATTCATTTGATTTTACTGCATTCCAAAGCTGACTATGCAAACATGATCTTTGGTGCAATTGTTACAAATATAGAGCATGGAAGGAGGAGTAGAGGGGGAAGGGATCTGAATTTTAATAATCATCCCAGGTGATTCTAATCAGAAATGGAGCTTGGAAGCGATTGTTTTAGACCACACAACACCATCTTTCTTGACTTTCTTTCAATATGCATACATATACTATTCTATGCATCAATAAAGCTCAATATAACAAGATAATAATAATAACTAAGAGTTACATGGCGATGACTATTTGCCAGGCACCGTTCAGAGTTTCACATTTATAAGGAAAATCCTAAATAATATGTGCTATTATTACCCTCTTAACGTATAATAAAACTGGGGCACAAAAATATTAAATTGTTAAAATTTACTTAACTGGTAAGTGTTAGAACTGAGATTCAAACCCAGATACTCTGGCTCCACAATAAATGTTCTGTAAACTTCCAATAAGTTGTGAATTGATCCATGTATTCAACAAATGCTTCTGGAGGAGCTCTTATATACTAGGCAATTTTTAAGGTACTAGGAATAGAGCACTGAAGGCAATAAAATCTCTTCCCCTATGGAGATGTCCTTTTAGTGAGATATGCAAGTTCTTATTTTTAGAACAGCCAGAATTTTTTAAAAGGCCTCAACATTCATGACATGAAGACATAGAATTCAAATATAGCCATTCCATTTGCTTTCTGAATGATTTTGTCAAATCTCTTTACCTGTTTAGTAATCTGATTAAATGATGTAAAGGGACATGTAAATAACTTATTTTTATTACTTTACATCATCTTTTAACATAATAAAAGTTTTGTGCATATGAATGGTTTAAAAAATAAAAGTTGTGTGTGTATGTATGGTTTAAAAATATCTTAATGAAAAAGATTGATTCTCCCCATGGCAGTAGGGCATCATGAAAGCACTATCAGGAAAGTATTGGTGGCAATGTTGCGGTGTTTGTGTTGGCATGGGTACTAGTAGTTATGATATTTGTGATAATGGTGATGTTGACTGAAATGATGAAATTGATGGTAATTGCTACCACTTATTAAGCACTTACTATAGCTCAGGCCTTGTGCTAAATTATTTATATTCAGTATTTAATCCATTCCACAGCCTTGTGGAAATAATAATATATTTTAGAGCTCAAGAATCTGAGGATTAGAAAGCTTAAACTACTCACCGAAGTCACATAGCTCAGCAAATAACGGAGGCTGAATTTAACCCAAAATATATCAATTATCTATTGCTAGGGAAGAAACCTCCCTAAATCTCAGTGGCTTAAAATAACAATTTGTTATTCCTCATGATGCTGAGAGTAGATTGACTGTGCAGTTATTCCACTCCAATAAGTGTCAATAAGGATCCCTCATGCAACTATATTCAGCTAAGAGATTAACCAGAGGTCTCAGTTCTTTCCCATGAGGCCCCTCTTTCTATACGGTGAGTCATCTTCCAAGGCTGTCCATATGTCCTTTCTATAGAGCAGACTAGCATGGTTTTTCACACAGCATGCAGCTCAGCTCCAAGGAGTTTTGCACAGTGCCTCTCCTGGTATCAAGCTTGCTAACGTCCCATTGGTCAAAATAAGTTACATGAAAAGCCCAGAGTTAATCAGGAAGATGACAAGTGTAAGCATACCTGGAGGCATGGTTCAGTCTATCACACCAGATATTGTTGCAGGGCTTTCTCCTCAGTTCAGCTAAAACCAAGTTCTTGTCACACAGCCAGGAAAGATTAGGTTCGTGGACACATAGAAGGGTGAGAAAAACAATTTATTGGGTGAAAAAGGAAAAAGAGAAAAACCTTCAGCAGAGCAAGAGGGAAGCCAATTAACCAGCTCCTGCCCCATCACACAGGAACTTAAGAGACCAGACTCCTCCCCTCTACAAATGACAGGAACTTCCATGGCTCCATCCCATTCTCCAAGTGTGCAGATTGGTCAGAAGTTCTCCAGGGATCCCTTTTTACCTAGCCATGTCAATGTGGCTGACTCTAATTACTGTACTATAGTTTCATTACTATAGCATATTCCCTCCCTGAGGAGATTGAAAGTGATCACTGGAAGAAAGCAGACTACAAAATATTGTTGAAGACACATCATAGACAAATTTGACCTGGGATTATTCCAATAAGAGTGGGTCATCTATGTAGCCAGGAAGAAATGCATTATAGAAAATCCAGTGTTAGATAAATTGCAAGGTTCAAAGTTCAAAAATTCAGAGAATTTGAAAGGATCTCTTTATAGCCTGATTATCAAATTAGGCTAGAGTCACAGCAAAGATGGTGAAACTGAAAATTTACAAACTAGAATTCTACTCTTGGCCTAACATAGGATCCCATTTTTGCAAGGACACATGTGCAGGCAGGTAGACAACAGAGGGACCGTGGTAATTTGTATCTACTGATACTAGACAATTTTATATCAGTTGAATCCTCAAGACCAAACCCAAAGATGCAGAAAAGATCTTGATTTGAATGATTCAAAAGCTAAGATTTCTGCTGTTACCAGTGACCTATGTGTACTGTACAGAAGTCTCATTTTGAGGTTGTGAATAACGTTGCATTGTAAGCAAGTTTACGTCCCAGTGGGCCTGTCAGGATGACTTAACAAAACAAACATCCCACTTACTAAGAGCTTTATCACTGCGGTCATCAATGCACCCAGATTACTGTACGTAGCACACTGCTCTCGATGAGGGCCAAGGGGAGCCGCAGTTGTCCAGGAAGACCATAATGAAATAATCAGTTTTGCCTCACTGCTTTTCTGGCTATTTCTTTTTTCAGGAACTCTACAGAGAATATTTGTCCCCAGGACTATAAATTTGGTACTTTTCAACAGCTGTAAATTTTCTCTGTTGCTTAAGAGTAGTAAGGATCAACACCCTACTCTCATCATTTATGGACTAACAATGTTGAAAATCAAGCAAACTCAATATGATTGCCACTCAAGGATTCTCTCTGTAAACCAAAGTCTTCTTTAAATTTTGAGATACATTCCGAATAAGGCAGAAAGGAGCAAACTGTGTGTGGAAGAAACTTTTTGCTTTTTCTTAACACGGAATGGAAATATAGTGGCGTTTCCCTCTATTATGACTAGAAGCAGGGCCCACTTCCCATGTTCTTCCAGGGAGTTTGGTTTTACTACTTAATAAAAACTGAAAACATATTACTATAAATGGAAGAGGAATAATGCCCTAATATATCAAGTAGAGATTTCTAAGTTGCACCAACAAAATAATTTGGTGCATATACAAATGAGGACTCACATGTACGGAATTCAAATTTTGTGTATGCAAAACAGATAATTGTACAATCAAAGAAGCGCCTTGATTAAAATCATTGTGTATGTAAATTCATCATTTGTTAGAACAGTTTTATTTTGGCACATGCATACATAATTAGTGACTTCTAATTTAAGATAGTGTCATGGTAGAAAGTCTTACCTAGTGGTGCTCATGTTTTACCCATTAGTCAAATCAAGTCTTATTTTTTTTATTTCAAGAATCACATTGTTGTCATTTAAAAAATGAAATGTCTCCTTGTTTATCAATATCATTTAAAAATCAGAGTAATTTATAGCCTCTAGTTTTGAAAACTGGTTACACAAATTATTCCTTGGAAAATATTGATGATATGTCGAATGTTGACTCACTTTCAATTTGGAGGCTTATTTTAAATGATAAAGCAGTAAATGTGTAGCATATATAGAATATCCCTGATCATAAACCCTCCATTTATTTCCCATTTCTATTCATATTTGACATTTCTTAAAATTAGATTTAAAAGTCAATTAGTGCACTTAATATAATCTCTTATCCTTAAAGCAACCCTCAATAATGCATCTCACAATAAAAACTATCCATCTTATCAAGATATCTTGATAAACACCATCTTTCAATCAACACTATCTTCTTAGAAATCCAATCCTGTTATCAATGACAGCAAACACTTGTCTGTGATTACTATGTGCCAAGCAACTACCCCTCACAACCAGCATGTAAGATAGTTTTACTGAATTTCACAGATGAGGAAACAAACACAGGTTACTTATGTATTAATAACTCTTTCAAAGTCACACAGCAACTGCTTGACAAAGTGAGGAAATTCAGAACTTGATAAGACTGTGCCTACTGTCCTCCTTAAAAGCAGTACTAAGTCTGCTTCAGTTGCTCCTGTAAAGCATCTGTGACTGTATTAAAAGTTGTAATGGGATCTACTTGTCCAAGAATTACCTCCTCGATCTCTTACCTCTTTTACCTGTCCTAAGGCAATAATAATAATAATAACACATTTTTAATTTTTAAAAAATATGTTCTTCTTTTCTCTTACTCTCTTATCTTTTATTGTTGCTACGAATACTTTGGTACATTAGAAAGCTGTTTAGACGGCCTGGAGAACCCCAAGGCAGGACCTACCATTGACTGATGAGTGTTTCATGGAGCCCGAGAATTTGTTTTCCCATTTCTCTTAAGTATTTTTAAAGTAAAAATCTAAGTACTTCTGTATTCTAATTCACATAATCTTTGCTCAAAACTCTCCAATGGATCATTAATCTTACTCAGAATGAAAACCAAAGTTCTTACAATGGGCTTCAAAGTTGCCCATCCTCTAGTCTCCTGTCTGACATGGTTTCCCACCTCCATCTTCCTCTTTCACCTGTTTAAGCTAATCCGGCTTCCCTGCTGCCTCAGGAATCCCTAACCAATGTCAGGCTTGAGGAATTTGGCCTCTGCTCTCTGTACTTGGAGTGCTTTCTCACATAACAGCATGTGACTTCCCCTAGCAACCTTCAGGTCTCTGCTGAAATGTCACCCTACCGCAATGCTTTTCTCTCACCTCTGTCTCTTCTTATCCCACTTAATGCTCTTAATCTACTTTCCGTTGCCTCCAGAGCACTAACCTACCTTGCCTTTTATAAATCTATTTATTTGTCCAGCTTTTAATACTAGAATATATAGAAACTATAGAAACCATAAGAAAGGAGTGACTTTGTTTAGAATATTCCCTTCTGTATCCCCAGCCTCTGGTACAGAGTGCATGTTCAGTAACTATTTGCTGCACAAATGGACAACAATCAAATTATAGAAATAGACAAGTAAATGAATATTCTAAGACTCTATTCAAGGATTCCCTACTTAGCTGTTGCTAGAATGACTGCCTGTTAGGTACAGTACCAAATGGTTTTCTTTACAGCATAATATACATGAATATATATTCAAGTCTTGTCAGTGGTTAGTGTATGTCATTTTATATGAGGCAAGTATAAAAGGTGAAACTTAAAGTTATTGCAATTAAAGATAAATTACTGGAACATATAATTAAGATTTTATTATTATTCTTATTATTAATTAATTTTTTTTTTTTTTTTGAGACAGAGTTTCATTCTTGTGGCCCAAGCTGGAGTGCAGCCTCCAGAGTATCTGGGATTACAGGCATGCGCTACCACGCCTGGCTAATTTTGTATTTTTAGTAGAGATGGGGTTTCACCGTATTGGTCAGGCTTGTCTCGAACTCCTGATCTCAGGTGATCCAACTGCCTCGGCCTCCCAAAGTGCTGGGATTACAGGCAAGAGCCACTGCGCCCAGTGGCGTTTTACTATTTTTGAGAACATAATAAGAGCAATCGCTAAGCAGTATGCTACTAGCTATATATTATCCCTATTTTACATGTTTTACATATATTATCAAATTTAATCCTCACCACAACCTTATAATGGAGGCACTGTTATTATATTCATTTCATAAATGAGAAAAATGAGGCCCAGAAAATGTTCAGTTGCTTGCCCAAAGTCAGAGACAAACCCATAGACTCCTATTACAAACTGAAATATATGCATACATATTTTTTCTCCCACACTGATTTATTGCTCAGTACCAACTCTCCCTAATGATCCTGATTAAAATACTCACTTTGAAATATTTTTTTTTCAGAAGAGTGGCAATATTATTGTATTCCCTTATACTCATTATCTCAGAAAGCCTGTTTTATTATTTATTCTTTCTAAGTGTTTGAGAAATTATCTTGGAGAAATTAACAAAATGCATTAGTATACACATGCTACTTACTTTCCTTAGACTAATACATATAATTACAGGAATAAAAGATTTTTTTAAAACTTTTTGATGGCCGTTTTTGGCTCGTATATTTAAAACTTTCCTGTTACAATCTGTTTTTGCAATCATGTTTCTTCGTAAACTTGTATATGAGAACAAGCCTGTGATTGAATGAAGCCTTGGAATCATTCACCATTGCTTTCTCTTTAGTACCTGACTGATGCTTAAAACTAAGGTAGCCATACATCTTAGTTCACTTGGACAGTCCTAGTTCATGTCTCTTCTCCCAATGCAATTATTAGCATGCTATACATGTAGATATATTGATAACATTAGTGCTGAGAAGGGAAGAGAGTAGTCCCTTTAAATGATACAGAAGAGGGGAAGGGAAGGGCTGAGTAGAGGAGGGTGTGGTCCCTGGCTAAAGCTCCATCCCCACGGACCTAGGTGAGGACAGGCACTTCTGCCTTCGTGCCCAAATGTTGCATTTTCCGAGACCACCCTGGCCTGCCACAACCCCCATCCTGGGCCTGTAAAAACCCAAGACCCTAGCAAGGTAAGGATAGAAGCTGCTGGACAGCAAGAGGAACATGTCAATGGAAGAAGACATAAGCAGCTGGTCATGGGGAAAACCAATCTCCCTTCTGGCTCCCCCATCTGCTGAGAGCTACTTCCACTCAATAAAACCTTGCACTAATTTCCCAAGACCACGTGTGATCTGATTCTTCCGGTACACCAAGGCAAGAAACTCTGGGATACAGAAATCCCTCTGTCCTTGTGATAAGGAAGGGGGTCTAATTGAGCTGGTTAACACAAGCCACCTATAGGTGGGAAACTAAAAGAGCACCCTGTAACACCTGCCCACTGGGGCTTCAGCTGTAAACATTCACCCTAGACACTGTCGTGGGGTTGGAGCCCCACAGCCTGCCCGTCTGTATGTTCCCCTAGAGGTCTGAGCAGCCGGGCACTGAAGAAGTGAGCCACGCCCCCATCCCATTGCTCATGTACTGTCACTTTCAAAAGTGCCTCTGAAGTGTCCATAATAGGCAATAAGTTTTCTGCTCACTTATTTAAAGCAGATATGTGATATTTATATAAAGTATTATAAAAAGCAGAGGAGTGAATTTTTTCAGCCAAGAATCCTATATCCAGTGAAGCCACCCTTCAAAAATAAGGTTGAAATAAAAACATTTTGTCCCTTAAAAGAAAAAGGTATATACCCTAGTGTAAAAGGAAAAAAGAATAAATGTCCTCAATCACTTTGTTTTAATTTCAAAAGCAATCACTTAGTTAAAATCTAAAGAAAAAATTAATAATCACCGAAATGAGACATACTAGGCCTAAACTATGCTTCCACTTGCTTAATAGAAATTCTCTCAACAAATCTGAAAAGCCAACTTGTATTATTAAAATAGTCTCTGCCAGGAAGGACAAAACACTTATTTTATTTCTCTAGGTCTTTACAAGATTTCACATAAATACATAAAGAAAACATTAGAGATACCCTAGCTGAAGTACTGTGTTCCATTTACTGTTCCACAAAATTCATTCCAATGAATGTAGGTCTTTGGCCATTCTGGCTAGGACAAAGGAAAGAACAAATTATCAATCAACCTTAGCACCTACACTCACATCAAAGTCCCTCTGAGCATTAAATAAGTTATGTTGTTTCTCATCTGAGCTGTTAGGACACAAATTCTCAGACGTCTCAGTCTGTAGATTTCACATGAAGGGTTGTTTCATTTCTCCCTTTAGATGAGGGAAAATGCCTCTGTGTTGGGGCTTAGGAACCTGAGATGGACCTTCAGTTCCCTTTTATTTCATAAAACACCCGAGTATATCCAAGTGTCCGTGAAGCCTCAGACCTAAAACCTATAACTTACTCCTTGCCTTTCTTTTCTTTTTTTTTTCCATCCAGGTGGTGAATTTTAAAATGCACGCAGAAATATTAATCATAATATTTGTGTGATTTTATGTACATATGAAGGTTTTAATTTTTAGAAAATTAACAAACATTTTAATTTTTCCTCATATTTTGCTATTTAAAATGCATTTTGCTATACTCTCTCACCTCCTCCTCCACAAATTCATATAATAACCATTATTATAAAATGCATATTAGTCTTCAAAATGATTGACTGCTTTCTTGGACGACTGAATCATCACCAAGATTCTCACCACTGCCCTGTTGAAGCCTCCAGAAAGACTAATGCAACCACCATTCATTTTCCTGGAATCTACCCTCACTCTTCATTCTTTTATTTGGTGGGGTCTTCTCTACTCAAATATGTTGCTTGACATGCCAGAGGCATTTGAAGATGTTTTCTCAGTGCCATACCTCATTGGTTCAATGTGAGGCATTTTAGCAGGTCAGCAACCATAGGTGATGAATCCCCATGTGGTTCATGAGTCTACAGGTGCCTGCCAGGGGCTCACATACTTCATACGAGTCACATATGCAAGACTAAGGGAGATTTAGAAGGTGCATGGTATTACAAACATATATTGTAAGCTGTCATTGTAGCTAAGCCTACAGACTCGACTCAGGTAATGCAATATCACCTAAGCTTGGGGTAAACAAATAGTTGCCTCTTTTTGTAGTGGGAAGTCTAAAATTTTCCCTTAGGTAAGTATTTTCTTATAAGATGCAGGCCACATTGGGCTTCTGAAATCTCCCAACACAGCTGTTCCAGAAACAAATAGATACAGATACACAAGAGGCTCCTGGTGAGTGTTCATAACTGTTTCATGATACAGCATATTTTAAAAGAACATAAGACTGGAGTCATAGTTAGGCTTAAATGACACCTCTACCATTTACCTTCTATGTATCTTTGGACTGTTCACTTTAATTATGAGATTATTTCTTCAAATGGAAGATGGAATTTAAAAGTGATATTCACCCCAAAGTTGTGTCAATTAAATGAGTTAATGTATATTAAATACATAGAAAAGTACATGGTTTAATGGATGTTCCCTTACCCAGCATACTGAGAATGATCATTCTTCTTGTCTGTATTCACCTTCACTAAGATTTGTCCAGTCTGGGCATCCACACAGGCATGCACATAGCCAGGTCACAGAGTAGCTAGAAGGCCTGTGGATGAAATATTTGGTCATTGAAAGGACTGGTAACTTTATTTCACACACTTTCCTGAAAATATATATGAAAGGATTGGTTTCCTGTGATTACTGACCCAGGGTAGGCTTAAAGCAAAAGTAGAATCTGTAAGCATTTTGAGTTCCTTGTGAAAGATTGTCTAGTACTTCGCTTTCCCCTCATTTATCTCACTTTCCTCTTGTTTATCTTACTCTCTGGGACCATATTTGAAGACTGTTGATCATGCGGAAGAAAAATAGTCTATATCTTGGAGGAAAACTGTGGCAAATAAATGTTTGACTAAAATTTCTGGCTGTCTTCATAGTGCTTGAAAGTCCAAATGAATATAGGTGAAAATGCCAAATTATTGTAAAAGCTTTCAGACAAGTGGATACTTGGTAAATGAAGACAGAACATGTGGGTTCATTATTCTTTTTTTCTGTTGATATTATGTCTACATCGTGGCATTATGTTGGAAGACCTGTGTTTGTTCAACCTATGAAATAGCTTCAGTCAGGAAATAAAATTCCTATCAAATAGCACCTGATAGAAAAATATAAATACTTCAAAGTTCAAAACACTGTGTTTAGAAAAAATGATATATTGAATGTATGTATGCTCAATCAATTATGAGGGATCCTATGAACAATTTTTTAAAGTGTTCAAGAGTTTCAGAATGCACAATTGTTTCAGAGGCACTTTCTTTTCTAATGTCTCATCCCATGTGGGTGTTTTCTCCAACAGTCACCAAATGGAAATACCACTAAAAATCTGAAAACAAATAGTGAAGGATGAAAAAAGCAGCAATGAGAAAATGCATCATAATGGAAAGTCTCTATAATAATATTTAGTGATCAAGGAGCTCATTTTATTAGTATTGGCAAACAACCAACAACTACAAGTTACAAGAAACATTAACAACCAGGGTGAAAAAGCAATCAATTTTTAAATGTCAAGGAATCTACTTATTTATTTTTTAGGAGTTGGCTTAATTAGAAAAGTTGTTACAAGTGCCAAGACCATGAAAGGAACATATTTTACAAGTTAAATAAAAATGTAGTGAATACTTACTGCAAGAGCTCAAAAACTCAACCTCAGCATACCAGGTGATTAGTGTTAGATTCATACAAAGATGATGTTTCTACATTGAACTATCTCTTGGATAGGGTTGTTGACTCACAAAAAGGCCTAGTCTTTGCTCAAATGTCATCTTCAACATAAAACCTTTCATACCTAATGTAAACTGGACACAAAACTTTACAATACGCAACATGGTAAATAGAAAATCTAAAGAAGCCTAGATTTATTCATCATCTTCTATTCCAACTAGTTCAGTGACTTTATATAAGTAACACACCGAGATATATGTTTGTTTGTAAAATATAAATTATGCATCTGTAAGCAAAAACAAGTATGTGAAAATTTTTTAATATCCCTTCATAGTTTGAATTCAATATAATTAGTAATAGAATGTGGTTGTTGGCCAACTATGTCTAGTATATAGGTTTATGCTTATTAAACTTTTGTGTGTGCACAGGGCCTTGTGGTTTGTTCTGGTCAATATACTAAGTGGGGTTAGATATCACTTCTGGAACAAGCACTGAATTACTGTTGCAAAAACACACAGAATGCTTTCTTCTTTCTGAAACAATGACTATCAGGATTCAAGGTAGCGACTCTTCTATCAGACTTGATCCCTGAGTTCCCATTGTGAGCTGAAAGTCCTTGCTGAGGGACTATGACATTTTAGCGTAAGTGAGAAATAAATATTTACTTGAGATTTGGGTCTGTTTGCTACTGCAGCAGGACTTACCCTATACTTACCAATAAGTATAATTAAGGTACCTCATAAAAGCTTATGATAACTTTTCGTAAAAATAGATGTAAGCATACATATAAAAAGTGACAATATATGAATCACAATTTTTTCTTAGCCAAATGATTTGACTTTAATAATGTATTGCTTAAAGCACTAAGAAATTCCCAAACATGGCATTGCCTCAATCCAATCATACACTCAGGATGATGAAGCGCAAGTTGGTGATATTTTCTGGCCTCATTATTCTAGAATTAATAAGTTGAATTAGTACTTTGTAAATCACACTGTACAAATTCTCTTAAGGATATAACATGGTGAACTTTTATGTCCATAGTACACTTTCTGCCATCTGTTTACTTGTTTTGTACTCAGAAATAAAATTTTAAATATTTATTAAATGCTTAATATGTTTAAAGCATGTATTGGTTCATTGGATAATATAAGAAAAATTAGGACAATTTTCTTGTCTTTAGGGAGTATATATAGTCTAGTTGGAGAATGACTCCAGAAATGATATGAAAGTTATATGATAGCGCAAAACCTGCAAAGTGCCAAATCACAAAAGAAAAATGTTACGATTTCATAAAAAGTTATTTTGATCTAAAAATACAATTCGCAAATTTAAGAAATATAGAAACATAGTCTGGTGGTGACATGGCAGGGAAATTTTGCCTAAGATAATGTCCTTCAGATTCACCCATGTTGTTGCAAATGACAAGATTTTCTTCTTTTATAAGGCAACATAATATTCTATTATATAAAGATACAACATTTTCATTTATCCATTTATCTATTAGTAGACATTTATTGGTTGTTTTTGTATCTTGGCTATTGTGAATCATTCTGCAATGAACATGGGAGGTAGATAGCTCTGAAATTCTCATTGAAATTCTTTGAATATATATCCAGAAGTAGGATTACTGAATCGTATGGTAAGTTTTATTTTTGATTTTTTAAGGAACCTGCATACTGTTTTTCATAATAGCTGTACTATTTTACATTCCCACCTACAATGTACAAGAGTTCTAATTTCTCTATCCCCTCACTGACACTTACTCTCTCTCTCTCTCAATAAAACCATCCTAACAGATTTGAGGTGATATCACATTTTTCATTTTGATTTGCATCTTTTAATATGCCTTGTGGCTGTTTGAATGTTGTATTTGGGGAAATGTCTATTCAAGCCCTTTGCCCAGTTTCTGTTTGGGTTATTTATGTTTTTGCTATTTAATTGTAGGATATTCTTATATATTTTGGATATTAGCCCTTTATCATGTATATGGTTTGCAAACATTTTCTCCCATTCGTAGGTTACCTTTTCATTTTGTTGACTATTTCTTGTTCTGAATAAGCTTTGTTGCCTCTGCTTTTGGTATTGTATCCAAAATGTCATTGCCAAAACCAATGTCAAGAAGTTTTTCCCTTAAAACTATTAAAACTAATGTATGAATTTAGCAAAGTTGCATTTTATAAAATCAACATACAAAAATTACTTGTGTTTCTGTAAACTAAGAATGAATCATTCAAAAAGAAAATTAAGAAAAAAATCTCATTTACAATAGCACCAAAAAGTGTAAAATACTTAGGAATAAACTTAACCAAGGAAATGAAAAACTCACATACTGAAAACTACAGAGCATTGATGATAGAAATTTAAAGAGACACAAATAAATCCAAAGACGTCCTGAGTTCACGGATTGGAGGACTTAATGTTTTTAAAATGTGCATACTACCTATAGTGATCTATAAATTCATTGTTATACCCATTAAAACCACAATGGTTTTTCTTGTTTTTTACGGAATTAGGCAAAACAATACTACATTTCACATGGAACCACAAAAGATTCAAAATAGCCAAAACAATCTTAGGAAAAAAAAGAAATAAGCTGGAGGTCTCACACTTCCTGATTTCAAAATATATTACAAAGCTATAGTGCAAACTCATATAGTAAATTTTATGGTAGCCACTAAAAATAAATAAATAAATAAATAAATAAATAAATAAATAAATAAATAAATAACTTGTTTTGTTTTGTTTTGTTTTTGTGAGACGGAGTCTCACTCTGTCGCCCAAGCTGGCTCACTGCAAGCTCCGCTTCCCAGGTTCAGGCCATTCTCCTGCCTCAGCCTTCCGAGTAGCATGTGCCTGCTATAACACCCGCCTAATTTTTTGTATTTTTAGTAGAGACAGGGTTTCACCATATTAGCCAGGATGGTCTTGATCTCCTCACCTTGTGATCCTCCCACCTTGGCCTCCCAAAGTGCTCGGATTACAGACGTGAGCCACCGCGCCCGGCCAAAAAGAAATAATAATAATAATACTTTTTACAAGTGTAGCTGTCATGGCCCACACCTGTAATCTCAGCACTTTGGGAGGCTGAGGTGGGTAGATTGCTGAGTCCGGGAGACCAGCCTGGGAAACATGGTGAAAGCCTGTCTCTACAAAAATATAAATATTAGCTGGGTATGGTGGTGCGTGCCTGTTGTCTCAGCTACACAAGAGGCCCGTGGTGAGATTACTTGAGCCCAGGAGGTCAAGGCTGCAATGAGCCATGATTATGCCACTGCACTCCAGCTGGGTGACAAAGTAAGACCCTGTCTCAAAAAACAAACAAATCAAAAAAAAAAAAAAAAGAAGAAGAAAGAAAGAAAGAAAGAAAGAAAGAAAGAAAGAAAGAAAGAAAGAAAAAAGCATAACTGATGTACTAAGAAAGGAGAGAAAATTGAATCCTATAAAATGTTCAATTAAAACTAATAAAGGCAGTAAAAGAGTGAAAGACACAAATGAGAACCAATAACTTGGATAACAAATAGAAAAACTAGTAACAAATTTAATAGTATTAAAACAACTATATCAGTAATGACTTTGAAGAACAATGGTCTAAGTGCACAAATTAAAAGAGATTGTCAGAGTAGATCAAAATATAAGACCCAACTATATGTTGTCTACAGGAAAGCCACATTTTATATAAAAATTGTTTATCCATTAAAAATAAATGAGTGAAGAAAAATATGCCACACTAACACTAAGCAAAATAAATAGGAATAGCTATTATTAATTTCAGACAAAGCAGATTTCAAAGCAAATAAAAGTATCAGGAATAAAGAAGAGCATTACATAATGATAAAAAGGTCAATTCTCCAAGAAGACGTAACAATTATTAACATGTATACACCTAAAAACAGAGTGTCACAGTATTAATACATGAGGCAGAAACTGATAGAATTATAAGGAGAAATGGAAGAATCCACAATCACAGAGATTTTGACAACCCTATATCAGATATAGACAGACACGTCCATGTCAGGTAGAAAATCAGTAAGTACATAGTGTTGTTGACAACACCATCAATCAACTGGATATAACTGACATCTATAGACACTTCATCCAACAATGGCAAAAAAATTCTTCTCAAACTCACATGGAACATTTACTAAGACCACATTCTAAGCTGTGAAATACACATGAACCAACTTTTTAAAAATAGAAATTATGAAATGTCTGCTTTCATACCACAATGAAATTAAACTGGAAATCAATAATGGACAGATTAACTGGAAAATTCTAAAATATGAGGAGATCCATGATGAGCTTATTTCACATTGTATGCCTGTATCAAAACATCTCAGGTACCCTGTAAGTGTATATACTTACTGTGTACCCACAAAAATTAAAAATTAAAAAGAAACATATAAATAATTGCATTTTTCTAAATAACACACAGGTCAAAGAAGAAATCTCAAGACAATTTTTAAAATATTTTGAAATATGAAATGAAAACACAACTTATCAAAATGTGTGGGATGCTGTGAAAGTAGTGTCTAGAGAGATGTCTAGCATGATTAAAACTCTCAGTAAACTAGGGATATAGGGAGAGTTCCTCAGTTTGATAAAGAATCTGTACAAAAACCCTACAGCTAACTTCAAACTTGATGGTAAGACACTCAAAGCTTTTCAACTAAGAAAGGATTCCCTATCTCACTACACCTTTAAACACCACATTGGAAGTCCTAATAAATGTAACAAGACAAGAAATTAAAATATAGAGAAGGGAGAAGAAAAAAAAAGAAAATATTGTTGTTTCAGGTAACATGATTTTCTATGCAAAAATACAAAATAATCAACGAAAAATCTCCTAGAACTAATAAGCAACTAAAATAAGTTTCCATATACAAGGTTAAGATACAAAAGTAATTGCTTTCCTATATACCAACAATGAAAAAGTGGAATTTGAAACTACAAACAAAATAACATTTATATTAGCACACTTCAAAAATAAAATAGTAGGTAGAAATCTAACAAAAAATAAAGGATCCATATGAGGAAAACTACAAAACTATAACAAAATAAATCAAGGAAAACCCAATATATGGATATATATTTCATGTCCATGGATAGGAAGATATAATATCAAGATATCAGTTCTCCTCAACTTCATCTGTAGGTTCAATGCAATCCCAATCAAAATGTCAGAAAGTTAATTTATGGATACTGACAAAATGATTCTAGAGTTATATAAAGAGAAACAACATCCAGAATAGCAAACAGAATGTTGAAGGAGAAGAACAAAGTTGGAGGACTGATACTACCTGACTTGAAGACTTAATACAAAGCTACAGTAATCAAGACTGCATAGTATTGGGTAAAGAATAGAAAAGTATATCAATTTTATGGACTAGAGAACCCAGAAATAGACCCACATAAATATAATTAACTGATTTTTGACAATGGAGAAAAGGCAATACAATGGAGTAAAGGTAATCCTTTCAACAAATGGGAGAGGGACATCTGAACATTCACAGGCAAATTAGATAGATAGATAGATAGATAGATAGATAGATAGATAGATAGATAGATAATCTCAACATAGACCTATGCCCTTCACAGAACTTAACTCAAATGGATCACAGACATAAATGTGAAACTATAAAACTCAGAGAAGATAAAATGGGAGAAATTCTAGATGACAAAATATAGCAATGACTTTTTAATTATAACACTGAAGACACAGTACATGAAAGAAATAATCGATAAGCTGGGTTTCATTAAAATAAAAAACTGATTTTCAAATACAATGTCAAGACAATGAGAAGATAAGCCACAGACTGGAAAAAAAAATATTTACAAAAGATACATCTGATAAATAACTGTTATCCAAAATATACAACAAACTCTTAAAAATCAACAATAAGAAAAAATTTTAAAATGGGTCAAAGATTTTAGGAGATACATCAGCAAAGAAGATATACAGATGTCAATTAAGCATATGATAAAGTGATTCACAGTATATGTCATTACAGAAATGTGAATTCAAACAACAATGATATACAACTACACAACTATTAAAATGGAAAAAAAAAACCAGAACACCGACAAAACCAAATGCTGACTAAGATATGGGACAAGAGGAATTCTCCTTCATTACTAGTAGACATATAAAATGGTAGAGCTACTTAGGAAGAAAGTTCGGCAGTTTCTTACAAAACTACACATACTCTTACCATATGATGCAGCAATCGCCACAGTATTTACACAAATGAGTTGAAAGCATGTTCACAGAAAAACTTGCACGCAGATGTTTATAACAGCATTATTCATCATTACCAAAATTTGGAAGCAATCAAGTTGTCTTTCAGTAGGTGAATGGATAAACTGTGGTATATCCAGACAATGGAATATTCAATGCTAAAAAGAAATGATCTGTCAAGCTACGAAAAGACATGGAGAACCTTATATGTGTATTCTTAAGTGAAAAAAAGCCCATCTGAAAAAGATATATACTGTGTTATCAACTATATGACTTTCTGGAAAAGTGAAAATTATGGAGATATTTAACCATCAGTGGTTGCCAGGGGTTGCAGTGTGGAGTAGGTGGGGCATAGAGGATTTTGGGGTGGTGAAACTACTCTGTGTGATATATCCATAAAACATGTAACACCAAGAGCTAACCCTAATGTGAACTACGGTCTTTGGATAACGATGCTTTAATGCTGGTTCATCATTGGTAACAAATATATCACTCTGGTGAGAAATACTGATGATGGGAGAGGTTGTGCATGTGTGTGAGAGGGAGTAGACGTGAAATCTCTGTACTTTCAATGTTGCTGTAAACCTAAAACTACTCTTTTTAATAACAAATAGTTTAAGAAACAACAAAAAAACCGAAAATCTTCTAGAAGAGGTGCTTTCTTCTTGAGAATTAAAATATTGTTTTAAAAAGTATGCCTAATAGGTATGACCTTGCTGTGTCTCAACTGTGGTACTTCTCTCACTTGCTGTAGCTACTTTTACCACCCCCTGATCCCCCACCACCCACCTTGTTTCATCTGTGCCAACATTTTTCCACTTAACTGGGCCACTCTTAAGCTGTTTGGAGGCAATGTCTGAAGGGATTTTGCAGAGTCATCCATTCCAGAAGCTTTAGTTTTATATAAAGCTGGAGGTTGAATTATGGCTCTGCTGGCCATGTGGCCTTAAACAAATATCCAAATAAAGCCTCTGTTTCACTGATAGTAGGATCAATAATAGTGCCAAACTTATAGAGTTGTATATATGGATGAGATGATGTATATAAAGGACTTAGCACGTAGCAAGTTCTCAACAAATTAATATTATTATTTTTCTATGATCCTCACTTGCTGACAAATATTAACATTTTAATTTAAGATACTTGATGAAAATTGTTGGTAAGCACAGGAAAACATCTTATTTGTAGCATTCTATACCAGGAAAAAATGGCACAAGAAGTACTTTTTGTTCATGGAGGATTACTGGTTTTTTCCTTACACAGTTATAGTAATTTCAGTATCTATACTAAATGCACAAAGATATTGTATTCATATATATCTATGTATGAACCTGTATTTGCATACATGATTAGTTTATGCAAAAAAACTTATAACTGGATTTTTTCATATGTTTATATTTTAAAATTGTTTTAACTCGTTTTGAAATTTAAAAAAATATACATTGCCATAGCCAACATCAATTCTCCAGCCAAATTCTTCCTTTAGCTTGATGATGCTTTTAAAAAATTTCCACATTCCCTTGCAGACAAGAGACTTAAAATTTTCAGTTTTCATATTGAGTGCTTCCTAGAATATAGATCTGAAATTTGATCTTGTAGCCCAAATTTTTTGGAATTTTCTTAGTGTCTATTAAGATGGGATTACTGAGAAAGTTACTGAATACTAAAGGACATATATTTTCCACATTATGTTCTATGTATAACTTGGTGTTTCATTGGATCCTGCCTTGCTTTTTTCATCCTGAGACTGTGAACAAAATGTTATACTGCTTTATAATGAGAGACCCGAGGGGTTCTATTTCAGTCTTACAGTCCTATTAAAAGCTTTTGAACATGACTCTATTAATGTTTTCTTCCTTTTAAGACTAGATTCATTTTCAAGACATAGACTGTTTCATTTCATATCTTAAAGCTCTTTAGTGTTTAGGAAATGTTTCACTTTATTAAATGTCAATTTCTGTAGGATATCAGTAATTAAATACCAACCAAATTTCTTTTAAGTGAAGTTAATGGGCTTGGGCTCATAGGTGAAATTTAATTCCTAGTCCTAATCACTATGTAGGTCAATACATTTCATGAAATAATTGCATGCATATTGTAATTTAAAGGATAATTTGACTAATGGAGGAAGGTTTGGTTTTTAGTAATCACAGATTAAGTTGTCTATAGCCAAAGTCAAATTTTACAGCAGAGTGAAACTGAGGCAGCTCAAACCTGAGCAAATAGTCTTGCAATAATGGTCATCCAGGCATTTGTTTGCCAGAGAGAAAACAATTTTACCTATCCTATACATACAGATTATAGCAGAAAAATGATTTTGAATGAAGACTTTTTTCAAGCCCATACACTGAATACAAATTATTCAATGGTTTTTAACACTGAAATATGTAACATAATCAAAAGGAATCATGGTATAGTAGAATGTTAAGATCTACTACATAATAATGATAAGGTCTTCCTTGAGCAATTTTTCCTTTTCTTGCACTTTATATTATGAAAATGACTTAACACTACCTTTATAAGGAGAATGTCCTTTAAATCCTGAGACATTTCATTTTATTTTTACTGTGGTAAAATATATGTAATATAAAAGTTACAATTTTACCAATTTTTAAGTGTGCCATTCAGTGGCATTAAGTATTTTAACATTATTATGCAACTATCATCATTATCCATTCCTGGATTTTTTCATCATCCCAAAGTGAATTTTCATACCCATCAAACAATAACTCCTCCTCCCTACCATTGATAACCATCATCCTACTTTACGTCTCTATGAATTTAGCTATTCTAGATACCTCATGTAAGCAGAGTCATACCATATTTATTCTTTGTTGTCTGACTTATTTCACATAGCAAAATATTTTGAAGGTTTACCTGTGTTATAGCATGTATCATATTTTCATTCTTTTTTGGTTTTTATTTGTTTTCTGAGACGGGGTCTTGCTCTGTCTCCCAGGCTGGAGTGCAGTGGCGTAATCTTGTCTCACTACAGCCTCCGCCTCCTAGGTTCAAGTGATTCTCCCGCCTCAGCCTCCGAGTAGCTGGGATTACAGGCACATGCCACCATGCCTGGCTAATTTTTATATTTTTAGTAGAGATGGGGTTTCACCATGTTGGCCAGGCTGGTTTCGAACTCCTGACCTCGTGATCCACCCGACTTGGCCTCCCAAAGTTCTGTGATTATAGGCATGAGCCACTGCACCCAGCCATTTTCATTCTTTTTTAAGGTGGAATCATATTTTGTTGGATACCTGCACAACATTTTGTTCACTTATTCATTGGTAGATATATCTTCATTTGGCTACTGTGAATAATGCTGCTATGAACATTGGTGTAACAGACATTGTCTTTCAGCATGATGTAGAGAGTTTATGATATTAACAAAAATGTTTCTTTCAAGTTTTGTGTGAAACACATGTGCCAGCACACACACACACACACACACACACACACACACAAACACACACAAAGTTTGGTTATAGACCTATGTGTAATCTATTCTATTTTGTAAAAAAAAAATTCTAGTAATTGGGAGCATGACTGAATCTCTATGATATTTTTGCTCATGATATCCATTTCTTTAAAAAATCTTTTATATCAAGCCAAATTCAAATTTCTTTGTCCCTTTTATTATCTTTATTGATAAGCAGGCAGGATGTCCATAACAATAATTTCTTTCATGATTGGCCTTAAGACCATGAGAGCATTTAGGAGACTGGAAAGATGACAATGGTGATGTTTCAGACCATTTCCAATGTAAGACAAAGATGACCCTGGGGCACTCTCAGGCTGGTGCCTTGTTCTTTGCATATGCATTGCTTTACAAGAGCTTAGGTAAACTTGGCAATACTCTGAACAGTCAGAGTTTGTCCATTTGTTACAATATATTGAGGGTTTTCACCTGGGAGAAATACATGTAAATTGTCTTACATTAAGGCCTTCTAAGATTTAATTCATTTGAAGCAGTTCGTCATTATTTCCCTTTACTTTACCTTACTTTATTACCCTCATTCAGCTTCATTCTATTAAACTACTTTCTGGAATATGCTTTTAATTTATATTATGGTTAAACCTGCTTTTCTTTTCTCAAATGTTGCCCCTATCAATTTTCTCAGAAATAAGTAATTATCTTCTTCTTCTGAAATTCTGTAGCACCTTAAATACAATTTTGTTTTGACTTTAATATTCCTGTTTTTTAAATTTAATTATAGAAATTACATATAACTATATTCCTTATTAAAAATTTTAAATAGAACTAATATAGATTTAAAAGTAACAGTTTATTTTACCTCCTATTCCTGTCCCCCTGGGCAGCTATCTAGAAATTTGCAGTCTATTGTTTTATATATATGTTGGAATACTTTACATAAAATCTGTCTCTTTTTCATCACTTAATATTTCTGGAATATTTTTAGGTTAATATTTAGATGCACATTTTTATGGTTGTATACTATTCTGAAACATGAATGTCACCATTTTTTTAGAATTTAATTTCCATCTAGCAGATGTATTGAGTGCAATCTCTCAAAATGTAGAAGCTACTTGAAGCTACAATTAAAGACATTGAGAAATATTGACCGGGCATTTTGATGAAGGCTCAAGCCTGCAATCCCGGCACTTTTTAAAGGTGACGAAGAGGATGCAGAAGTCAGGATGAGACCATCTGGCTGCTGCACGGTGAAGAACCCGTCCTTTAAAATACCACCAAGAAAGATGGCTTGAAGGCTGAGGTGGCAGGCAGCCTGTAGTCTAGCCAGCTACTCAGGAGGGCAAACAGGAGATGGTGTAATGAACCCGGGAGGCAGGAGAAACTTGCAGTGAGCTGAATGCATACTGCACTCAGCCTGGGGCACAAGAGCAAGACTCAAATCTCAAAAATTAACAAAATAGATGAAAAGCCAATGCAAAGTATTCAAGCAAAGTATAGCAAAAGAGCACTGTGCTGGGCTGAATAAAGTCCCCAGAGATTTCCAAGTCCTAAACCATGGCATCTGTGGATTTCACCCTGGATAGTCAAATCTTTGGAAAAACAATTAAAGATGTCAAATGAAGAGATTATCCTGATAGGCTCTAATGTAATCACAAATTTCCTTATAAGAGAGAAGGAAACAGAGATTTTATTAGAGAAGAGCAGAAGGCAATGTGCTGGTAGAATCAGAGACTGGAGTAATGTGACCATAAGCCAAGGAAAGCTGACAGTCACCAGAAGTTAGACGAGACAAGAAATTAATTCTCCCTAGGAGACTCCAGAAGGAACCAGTCCTGAATACCCTTTGAGTTTAGCTCCATAAGACTCATTTCAGAATTCTGGCCTCTAGAATTGTAATTTCTATTGCTTTAAGCCACTAATTATGTAGTATGTGATTTGTTACAGCAGCACTGAGACTAATACAAATACTAATAACAAGCATTTCTATAAGGTTTCTAGGTGTTAAGTACTCTTCTATGCATATAAATTATATAAAGTCACTTAAATTCATTTATGTCTCACACTAACTTTAGCAGCATTCTGAGGCACCAGGAGTTTAAATAGCTTGTCCATGATTACACACCTAATAAGTGGTGGAGCAAGTATTTCAACTGAGAAAGCCCAGGTCTTCAGTCCATGTATTTAACCTTTGCACTATACAGCCTCTGTGAAAACTAGTCATTCCAAAAATAGAAGTTGATGGGTAAGGAACATAAACTGTCAGATTGAGCATGGCATCAGAGATAGTGGCAATTAAAGATACATAACATTGAGTATTTGCAAAGATGTAGAAGAAGAAAGTGTTCATATTTTGTGAGATTGTAAACTGGTATTTTTTGTGGGATAATACTAAAGGTTTCTCAAAATGGAGAGTGTGCATTACTCTTTAACCAAGTGATTCCACTTACAAAGATATCCATTGCAGCTTTTGTTTGTAGCACCCTAAAAATAGGAATGTTTTTCCTACCCTAGGTTCATATTTATTTATAATTCAGTGTCATTACCTTTAACTAAATTAGTCCACTAAAATGATTTTAAGTCTTCCCCCTAAAAGTGGGACATTTAAGAATAATCTTTGGGAATTTTTCAAACTATCATCTTTATTGCCTCAACCTAACCTCTCTCTAAGACTTTAATATTCTTTGCTAGGGACATGAGTCCCCAACACTCATTGTAAGAATCACTGCTACGGTAAGTGGCTCAGTCTAAAGGGAATATGTTACATCTCTCCGAGTGTTGTAGTAGATGAAAGGATGCAAATGTAGATTCCTAACAAAGAATGAACGGGCTAACACTTAAGTGTCCTACATGTCTTTTCCTGTGCCAGATTTATGCTAGTATATTTCACATGTGAGCTCATACAAACCTCATAAAATCCTGTGAGTCTCAAGTCATAATCTCTATGGTAAAGTTGAGGGAGATGAGTCCCAATAATGTCACGGAAATTTACTAGGGTCACTTAGTCAATAAGTGAGAGAAGTAGGATACAAATGCAGGTCTAATGTTTTACCCCATGGGCCTTGGTCAGTTTTTGACACATTTAAAATCAAATTTGGGCAGAGAGTTATGTAAATAAAATGCACACACTGAAATGGGATCCATATTGAGTAGTTTATGACCCTAAATAAAGATCAATAATATGTTTTCAGTAGTTTAATCATGCCAGACTGAGCTCTCCTTAGGTCAACATATACGATGTCACCCAGTTGTTCCTCACATGACCTAATGGGCACTCATGTGTGCTAGTAGCTCTCCCTTATGACAGGGTTTGGAAGAGACAGAAAATAGACCTCTATTATCCTATTCTAGGAACAGAATACATAAAAAGCCTGTGAGATGGTACAAATGTCACCTTTTCTTATTACAGCAATTTGGTGCTTCTCAGATTGCTTTGCAAATTCGAGTTAGCATATAATATGTGAGCCTGTGATAGCCTCTCCACACCCAGGAAATTGGAGCTATTTTTTTGTCTGAACACATCGCTGGCAGTTTTGATGGAAACAGCTCCCATTTGTATAGTCTAAAAATTTAACTTCTGACAATCTACTGTCTTTTTAATGCCAAACTTTCAGTGATAGTTACTCATTCTAATATATAAAAATTTAGACTTCAATTGAACAATACAGAGCCTGTACCTGGAAAAAAATCCAAAATTGTTATCAAAGTTATGTATTTCATTGGTAACTTTACTTCCAATTGAGAGAGAGTTTATTTCACTAGAGACAATATAATTGTAGGCCAAAATGTCAACGTGGTGAAATGTGACTTTCTTCTCTTGCCCCTTACAAATCTTTTACATTTTCAAAATATGTATTTTTTCCTTTTATTTGCTGTAAAATACTAAAATCTAATGTCCTTGAAATGATACTTTTACTTGTGTTCTTGTTTTCCTTCCGGTTAACTTCTAGTTAATTCCCCCTGCCACACTGTACTCTATATAGATTGTTCCTAGTTCTCCCTTGTAGAAACTTTAAAAAACATTTCATCAGTATATAAAATTTAGCAGAAGTATGTATAAATATAAATAACCCCACAGTAACACTGATTATATTATTTCTCTTCATTTATAAATCAAAAACTCATTTTCTGTGGGACAAAGGTTTTTATTTTTTAAACTTTTCTTAAAATTTATCATTTTTCAATGCATTACAATATCCTGAGATTTGTTTCATTTTACAAAATTTCACAAGAAATTTTGTAATTTTTTTTCATTCTTATTTCCAAAATCAGTTATACATAGTAAAGAGATAAATTCAGTAAATACATAAAAGTAGAAAAAAAAGTCAGTATCTCTTTACCCAAAGATCAGTTGACCTTTGTTTTACCTTAATATATTTAGCTCTATTCATTTTTATTACATGTATGTTTACTAATAATGAGGACCTTATTTTATTTGTCTTTTTTGTAACCTCTTTTTTTACTCAGAAGAATTTTTCCATATTCTTAATGATTCATTATTTTAAATTGTATATTTCATTTACTAGAATCAGTGTCAAATAAGAAATGTAACTGGTATGATGATGGACGAAATGTGTCTAATTCCTGTAGTTTTCATTATTAATGGCTCATTTTATAAGATTTCTGTCTGATTAAACAGAACCAGCCTATTCATTTCAGTTTAGGAGCCAGTGCTTTCTCAAACCCTGTACAGCAGAAGTTTTTAAAATGCTGAATTTCAGTAATCTCACTTGGCATTATAAATTAAGCTTTCCCTTTCTTTTGCTTTCTCTTCAATAAAATTTACCTCCAGGAAATGAAAATCATTTGCTGTCCACAGGTGACCTACTCTCAATGATTCAAGAATAGATAGGTCAGTGCTGTTTATTTATAAGGCTTTCAAAATCAATACTTTTCACAGGAAAAAATAAAACATCTCATAAATCCCCACCAAAAAGAATCCTTACTGTAGTCCCAGCTACTCAGGAGGCTGAGGCAGGAGAATGGCGTGAACCCGGGAAGCGGAGCTTGCAGTGAGCCGAGATCGCGCCACTGCACTCCAGCCTGGGCGACAGCGCGAGACTCCGTCTCAAAAAAAAAAAAAAAAAAAAAAATCACAACACTCAGGTGTAAGCCATATATATAGTCAGTTATGCAACCAAACAAATCTAAATTCTTTTTTAGTTGTATCTGTTAATAAAATTGCTTAGTTGGTAATTATTTCACAGGAGTTCCTTCCATATATGATCTGGTGTTCATTAGATAGATAGGGTATTTGAATTCTCATGCAATAGACTTATTCCTAGGAATTTTATAGCCTCAGAATTTTGATAACTTCAATGGGAGAATTTTATTCAGAATATCATTGTAGAGATTTATAATATTATAGTTTAATATCTGCAAAGATCCATGCTATGTTTCTATCAAAATAATATTTTCTTGTAACTATATTCAGTTACCATAATTCTAATGAATGAATGAATTTATTTTATATTCATCACTTTAAGAATGCTGTATAACATAACTCTAGAGTTTAGATAATCTAAGGGTTATAGATTTGGGGATGAGGCCTTTATTTGTGGAAAATGTCTGTTTGAGAGACTCATGGAGAGACTGGGTTAAGCTGTAGGTCAACAGCACACAAGGAAGGAGGCAAAACCTTTGGCTGATCCTTTCCTGACCTGTCTATTTAAGCCCATTTAATAGTCTATAATCTTTGCTTTGAAAAAGCATAGACATTTATGAAAAGCTTTTGATTATAATGTATTTTAAACCAGTATGAACAGCTGTCCATTTAGTTGTATTGGCCATACTTCCCTGTAATAAATGGAATTTTACAGAACTACCTCAGATAAAGGTTGAAAGCAGGCCAACATTCTCAGCAGAAAAGGACAATTAGGGAATTCATGAATTAAACAACTGTTTATCTTTTCAATATTCTATTAAAAATCATAAAATAGGGGTAAATGAATAAGGGCATTATTTCTTCATTGCATAAAAATAATCTTTAGTCTCTGTTAAGGCTAATACCAACTATATGTGAAAGATTATGTGTTTGGATTTACATACTTAAAACACTACCTTTTAAATCTCACTGCTGGATATGAGGCTTAGTCAGTATCTCTAGTTATATAAAAGAGACACATGATCTTAAGCTAAGTGGCAACTTCCCTATACCATAGAACAATTTTAAAAAGCTGTGATTCAATATTTTGTATTTGTCTTCTCTGCTGGTAATACTTAACCTCTCTCTGAGCTCCAGTACATATTACTCAGTGTTCTCCAGCACAGGGTATGACAACGACACGTTTCCAGTTTCTCAGGTCAGATGGGAGTCATCCTTGACTCTCACACTCATATCCAGTCCACCAGGGAATCCTATGAGACGTATGATCGCAATATACCTAGAACTTAACTTTCTCCTAGACCCTTCTCTGCTGCTGCTCCAGTCTAAGCCACCATTAGGTTTTGCCTGGATTATTGAAAGGGCCTCCGACCTAATCTGTTTTTATTCCATCCGCACTCAACACTGCTCACAGCACAAACTGAACCTTCCAAAATGAAGTCAGATTCACATCACTCTTCACCTCAAAACCCTTTGCTTCATCTCTAAGAATAAAGCCACAATTCTTATAGTAGCCTGAAAGTCCTTATATAAATGGGACCTTTCCTTGCTCATTCTTCCTTCTTCACTGTTGGTTTTCTTTTCTCCCTCCATTGCCTCCATGACTTTACTCGTTCTTTCTGCTCCAGCTATAATCCTCACTGTGCCTCTGCCACTCCAAACCAGTCCAGTCTCAACCTAGGACTTTTCCTCTTCTTTCTCCATAGAATGCTCTTCCCTCATATATGTGCAAGGATGGCTCCCTCATAACATTCAATAATTTGCTCAAATATTACCTTCTTTTTTTCTTTCTTTTTTATTATACTTTAAGTTCTAGGGTACGTGTGCACAATGTACAGGTTTGTTACATATGTATACATGTATCACCTAATATAGCCTTCCCAACAACTTTCTTTAAAATTACAACTGTCCGTGTCTCAAAATACATTCCTTCCTCCAACACTCACCAGTATCTGATGTACTTTCTCTTTGCCCTATGTGTCTTCCTGCCTCCATTAGAATGTAAGCACTTTGGGGAAAAAATTCTCATCACAATTTTGTTTACTACTATAATCCAGAATATAGAACAGTGCCTGTATATGAATTCTGAGTGAATACTTCTACACAGACTTTATGTGCATATAAAACTGTTAGGCAACTAATTCTACAAGAGAGAAAAACAATCAGTCTATCAATTTAAAATCAATATTTCTATTCCCAAAGCTAATTTCATGTTGATTTAAGGGAAGCAATAGACCTTGATCTGAAGTTCGGCCCATGAAAATATTGGTAAACAATACTGATAATGTAAATATGTAAAGTGTTATAGAAGTCATGTAAGATGTTTTCTAAAGTGGTATTAGCCTTCAATTAATACCATAAAATGCCCTGTGTTAGACAGTGTGGGGATATAATGAATTACAAAGGATGATCACATTTTATAATTTCATTAATAAGATGGAAAAAATGCTTAAAACTATAATGCAAAGTAAATAATTAAGTATGAACACCAAAAAAGTTATTTACTGTCACTGGACCTTAGTTCCGTCAGTTGTCAAATGTTTTTGATGAAAAAAAATGTATCGATGGTTTCTAAGTTTTTGCTTGTGGAGATTTTACAGGCTCACAAAGCTCTCTTAGAGAATCTAGAGTGGTCACCTATAGGAAAGGTTGCTGAATATTTGAGCTTCAGGCCCCATACACTGCCTATGTGTGAAGACCACCTCCACTTAGCTAGAAAACCCCTGTGTCTGTGAACTTTACCTATTGTACTAATACCTAAGATTTTGTTTGAACAAAGAGAGCCAATCTCACTCCTCTAAAAGCTGAAACTACACCAATGTTCTAGCAATTTATGATCGACATAATGATTTTTCCTAACCTTTAAAAATAAAATGCTACAACTAATAGCAAACTAGTTAATTTCTAAATAAAATAGAGATAGAAGAAATGTTTGAGAATCAATTTGTTTCAGATATCCTAGTATGAGATTTTGTTCTTCAAGTATAAGGGATATGATGGCAGCTTGTATATGAGGATTTCTAAATATGGGTCCATTACATCTATCTAGAATGTCAAGACTTGTTACGATTCTGAGAGGCATTTTAGATGCCTTTTTGGGGCATTGATCAGTAATTGTTCTTGTGGCCTTATAATTCCCTATTTTGAATGACAATAACAAACAACCAAAAAAAGATATGTCATATCCAGTTCTAATGTGGCCACAAGTACAGGTTTTCTTTTTTCTTTTTTTTTTTAAAAAAGCCCAAAATAGTACTGATTTACTGATAATTAATATTCCTTTGTTACCACAGTTATAGAACTCTTAAGGAAAAGGGTAATAAACTGGGAGATGAATAGTATTTAGTAAACTGGAGCTGCCTCCTGTTAATTTGATAACTCCTTAAACATTTGATAAAAGAGTTTACAAGAATGTGCGTTCCACCACTGACCACTCTTTGCATCCAATAAGAAAGGTTTTCTTACACTTAATTATTCTATCTGTTCTTTTCTTTTAAAAGTGAATTCTCCATAGAAATGTATAGCTGATTTATACTATCACCTTCAAAAGGCAATAGGTTAAGCTTGCTAATTATCAACACATTTGTTATTCTATCAAGGAAATCCTAATATATAGACTTCAAAAGTATTATAGATTTAAAAAAAACAATGGATAGTTATTCTATTGGCAGGCTATGAGCACATATTGGCCCACTGAGACTCAACTAAAAATTTTTCTTAGGGGTAAGTGGATTTCAAGAACAGAGAGTATGCCCTTTTTTATCCATCTGGGACAGATACATCTTTTAGAAATAAAGTTACACAAGACACATTAGTTGATGTTTTTCTGACAATGTTGACAATGAAGTACCACAAGGGACCCCATTCTTGCTCTCATACATTTCATCCTTGAATTGTAGATATAACACTGTTGTAGTTTTTAGTTGGTTGATATTTTAAATTTTTTTCTCTTTTCCCTTTACAAAGTATGAAGCAAAGCCATACATATGTTTTCTAGGATCCCAATACTTATTTGTGTTTTATATGCCTATATATTTATTTCTAGTAAAGGGAGAATCTGCTACTATTTCTCAAAAAGTCATAAATAAGGAAGCTTTTGAGGAAATACTACAGAAATACTGTATGAATGTTTAATATATATTTGCTTCCCAATCACATATTTGCCATCCCTTGCAATGCCCTCCCTGTGTTACTGACTTATGATATAAAAGAGGAATGGTTTTCCAAGTGGGAATTAATAATATTATGGAGTTTAATTCCAATCAATCATTTTTTATGTCAACATTTGAACAAGTGCCATGTTTTTCACTAAACTCTCTCTGATTGGAGTCAAGAATGACTAACGTTGGCTCTTCGAAAAGGAGTTTATGAATTATTATGATAAATGTGTAAGTATCCAACATATATGAGAAAAGACCCAGGAGGGTAGGGGGTTTCTATTCTTGTTTATTCCTGTATGCTTATTTCTAGAAGTTGTCTAATTCATGGTGGGCACTGATAAATAGTTGCATAACATTTCGTTGAATAGTAGTTACTATCAAAAAGTTACCAAGGGAGAAATCTAATCTTCCATGTGGACATGAGAAAGATAGTATGCTTAATCTTGAGACAGAAAGATCAAGACCACACTAAGGTCACTGTAGTTTATAATAATAGATTGTATTTTCAAAATAGCTAGAGGAGAATAGAGAATAATTCAAATGTTTCTAGAAAGAAAGGATACATATTTAAGGTCATGGATATCCCAATTACACTGATTTGATCTTTATAAATTATCACATGTAATGAAAATATGTACCTCTGTTATGTATCAATAAAGAAAAAAGATCAAGAGTAGAACTGAATGTGGCAGTAAAGAGCCAGGGTGCATTTTAAAAACACTATGAACAAGGTAATCAGGTATAAAATTGAGGAATGCCAGGAAAGGCTAAAATATAAGACATTAAGATAATACTAATCTAGAAATAAATTAAAAACAGCTTTAAATATTATGATAAGGAATTATTGACTATTAATAAGAAGCAATATGACATGACTGAATTGATATTTTTGAAAGATATCCTAGGTGGTACTGATCTCAAATGAATTGAAGGGAGAAAATCCTGGGCATTTTCAACTGTAAGGATTATATGCAAAAAGAATGGTTATAAGCATTTAAGTTCCTATCACAATTGAGTTGTAAGCCTTTGACCCATAGGGACCCCCCAAATTATCTGCATTTCTAATGACAGAAACTAAAATGGATTTAAACATGGCATGATTAGCTGTATTCTTCCTGGAAATTATCCCTTTATATGCAATATATTGAGTACTTCAGGACTAAAAATATTTGGCCATGTATTCAAGTATTAACCAACTCATCTCTATTTGGCACTGTAGTTCTTTCTTTTTACGTCATTTTAGTAGAATTTAAGGTAATTTTTGTGTACACATCTGGCTTTAGTGCTTTGCCTTAATCTGTATTTCCCTGTCACCAAGTGAAAGATATTTCTAAATAACAGTACTGTTGAGTTATCAAATCCACTTACATAATACACTTGGAAATCTTTTTCAATTAGTGTATCTATTATTAAAAATTATAAAGCTATCTATAATCAAGCAGGAATTTACCATTATTTATAGAAAATATAAAGCAATAATGAAAAGAATTTATAATTGCTAAATAACATTTTACCTTTACATGTTAATTTTGATACCATGACTAGATTATTTTTGCTACTCAATAACTTTATTTCTTTATACGTAATTCACATCTTGTATTTTTCTCATTATCAGCTTTACTTCTAGATAATTTACCAATTTACCTATTTCAGAGATGCAAATAAATATGCATTCATACTCCCACAGTGCTAGTCACAGACTTGGCCTAATCAAATCTCTCAGTACTTATTTTCAGGAAAAAGAGTTTAGTATAAATTTGCTAAAAACATCCCCTTAGAAAATGGGATTTTACCTGCCTAATTTTACCTGAGTCTAAGGTAAAAACTTCCATGGATTCAGATTTCTTTTTCCTATTATTTGTTTCTGTTAAATTGAGGTAAGGACTGCCCTAGTTTTATTGTTTCTCTCTTATGGCTTTGCCAATCATCTTTTTTTCCCATCTATTATACAACTGTCAGTCTACAGGAAATAGTCTTTTTCAGCTGTCCAATGCTCAAAATGAAAAATATCCAACAACGGTTAGATTTTTAGAATCACTTCCATTAAAAGGAAATTTAAAATCTAAACACATTGTACTTATCATAAATATTAAATTTGAAAACATAATCATTTTTGTTATGAAATCTGACTTCTACAATGAAAACACATGGGATTTTTAGTTTATAAAATGAACTGTAACTAGATCACTAAAGCATCCTTACCAGAGACTATCTGCAAAAACATGTAAAAATGTTTTCTTAAGTTATGATTATGTTGTGTTGAAATGGAATTCTTTCTACATTTTCTCTAATCTGTAGGAACTGTGAAAGTAAGTGTCTCTGAATCTTTTTTCACTTTTTCGAGAAAGCCCAGTATATTGCCTCTATGCAGTAGGTACTCCGTACACCTGCTGAATAAAAATGATTGAATAGATGCATGAAAATCAAACTAAGTCAGATGTCAATAAAGTCATTATCAGCATCAAATGGAGTTTAATTAGGAAAGTCATCTGAAGAAAATCAGCTTAGAATCAAGTTGAAATGAGGTATATGAGTTCCACAAAAAGTAGACAGGGCTCAGGATTTCATACCACATCTCCACGTGAGTAATGACTAGGTTTAGCTGGTTTCAAGTTCAGTTTAATTGGGAGGGGTAATAATTATTGTATCCCAGCCATGCTGCAGAATTGTTCTTTAGCTAAGTCTTTGCCAATTTAGCTATGTATTTGCAAACACAGTTTTTATGAAGATCAGGACAGAGAGGGAAAGAGAGAGATTGTCAAAAATATTCACAACCTCTTATCAAGGGACACTTTTATAGAAATTGAATGTGAAGTCATGCATACTATTAAATCAATTTCTTTGTAATCCCCGAAGTGTCCTTTCCTCTCCCTTAGAAAAATCATAAATAGCTTCAGCTAATAAAAATAGCCCAAAGCCACATTTAGACTAATGCAGCTTAAATGAGATTTTAACCCTAGACCTCTCTTTTTAAAAAGCTTACCTTCTAATTGGATAGTGCATTTTATAGAAAACTGAAGGATATAATGTTGATTAGGTTCATACAATGAAGGAAAAGTTGCCACCCTAAGGTCAACATCTGTTGACTCTGAAAATGACAACCAGTATTCACAGTTTGAGATAATGGCTGTCTATGATGGGATCATTAGTAGTTCTGCTTCATAATTTCCAGAAAATTCATAATAAATGCAAGTGCAGCAAAATCTGAAGGAGACACTTTTTATCCTGAAATGCTTTTTAGAAGTCCTGCCCACACAGCTTGTAGGTTAATAGAGGTGCAACAGTAAGGTTGGATGCAATCAACTTTGATTGTGGGCTTCTCAGACTTGGTTCGTTTTGCCTTGAGTTTCCTATACAAGAATGCAATTAAGAAACAAGCAGCTTAATGATGTTAATGATTGGTACTCAGAATGTAAAGGTGTTGGATTAATCACAAAGACTGAGTCTGATTCAGGCGCAGGCCCTTCTCTATATGTATTTTTTATTTCTACCATTCTCTCTGGGTTTTTGCAGTGACTTCTGAGATGTAGAATGGCTAAGCTCATAGATAAATTGGTTTTCTGGAGCATGGGAGCCAATCAGTTCTTTTGTGACTATTGGCATGATTAGCAAGTATATACTCAGGATTGCAACTAAAATGATTCTCTGTAAAGGCAAAAAGATGACATTTATTTTAATTCTGAGCTCCTTAGTATTTAAAATCAGCTTTTCCAAATTCTTCCTGGATGAACAAGGCTAAAATGTTTCTAGGAATATTTATTAAAGTATTATAGAAATACAAAGAAAGATATCTGGTGTATCCATTTCTGATTTTATTATAGTAAGCAATTATATTTTTTAAACACCAAAAAGAATACATGCTGCTTAAAATCAAATAATTTCAGTACCTGGAAAAGTAATAAGCAAATGGAATAATATAAGTGATTTTGGTCTATATTTTTCAATAGAAAACAGAAAATATAACCTGAATAAGAAAAAATGCCTACATAATATGTTTTTCCAAATGTTACCAGTACCTTTGAAGCAATGCAAAGAACAGGAGAATATGCTGTTTCCAAAAGGTCTTTAAACAAAAGATTTTCCAGTAGTTGTGGTCGGAAATGTGATTTAATTCCTTGTTTGTAAAATAGCAACAAAAAAATTCTTATAGAAAATCTCAATTTTTTTTTTTTTTTTTTTTTACTGTATAGTCTTATCAGGAAGAAGTCTGTTCAGCTGAACACCAGAGAAGTAGTTTCTCTCTCTGGAAAGTGCAAATTCTAAAGCATTACAGAGTAGAAATTTAAAACGAAATAGAGAGCAGAGAAAAATGGTTGCAGTAGGTAAAGATGTTACCTGGAAAAAAAAAAAAAAAAGGAAAGACATAAAGACTGAAGTCCAATCAATAAATATATTTATAATGCCTTTATAATGTCAAATATACCAATTACTTGAGACAAGGTCAACCTAAAATAGTCTGCACTATTGCCCTCTTAACTGTGCCACGGTTTTTTATTTAAAAACTATTGAGCAGCACATCCTCTGATTTAATAATGATATTGTGGTACCTTGTAGCCAAAAGAACTATATTTAATTACTTTGCTTCTTTCCCTCATTCGCTTGTTACCTCACACTGCTCTCTGATTCTTATATGGTCTTTTAAAATCATTAGCCACATTTCAGGTCTTCTGGAAGCTGCAAAGGGACCTTATATGTGATTTCCCAGGCATAGTGACTAAAGCCATTTGAAGCACTCACCAAGCTTTCCTCATTTCAGACCTAATGGTTACATACAAGATCATGCTCCATGAGACATAAGGTCATGAGAAGTTCACAAACCTTTAGGAATAAAAATTGGTAAAATGAATTAAATTTTATCTGGCTTTAAATTCAAAGGTACATGAGCAGAAGCAGGGATTTACATTTCAACAGAAGAATTATAATATTTGACATCCCCAAAGTCTTCACTTAAAGAGAACACTTAGTGCACATCATCCTTTATTCCAGGCACCCATAAATTCTCATAGTATTTGTGAAACCAGATTGTGCTGATGTCTAAATCAGCTCTTTGCTGGGAATCCGTTAAAATAAGAGACTTCTTAATTCCAAAGCTCTCTAATGTATATTCAGAACAGAATTAGGCATAAGAGAATTAAAGTCTACTGATGGATTCATAAATGAAGAGAAGGAATGAGAGAAGACAAAAGGGTACACATTATATTTGAGACCCAAATCCCCCTTGGATGTTTTATACCCGCTTGCTTGACCTTATTTTACAGATGTATTTCCCTCTAATTTTCTGTTAACTCTAATTCTGCTCTCTCACTAGCAGCAAGTTGCCAGCTTTATATCTTACCTCTTATACAGAGTAGAAATTCAGGGAATGTTTTTGTATTGAATTTATTAGAATGGACCTTGGAGATCATCAACACAACATATTTCTTTTTCATAACGAAAATCAAACCTAGAGGGAGTATTGTCTTTGCAAATGTAGAAAAACTAGTCAGGGGTACTTGAAACTCAAACATGGATCTTCTGACTCTTGAACTATGTTTCTTCAAGATGCAGATTCTGATTAACATAATTAGCTTTCCTGTATATTCCTACTTCTCTCCATCACTACTTTTTCCAACACAACTCTTTCTTTAAATGTGATTGAAATGCAGAAAATGACATCTTAAAAGTTGTCCTTATTTAGTAAAATCTATGTGCAAATGGTGGCAAACACCCATATGATTCATAATGAATATGCTCTGATGATTTTAAATGTGTGTTTGCATTTCACTTGGTTTATTATACAATAGACTGTGATGGGTCATGAAAAAAAATAAGTCCAGTGGTGTTATACAACAAGAAAAATCTGCATTAGATGCCCCTCAACTGCCAAGCGGAAGACCTCATTCTAGCAGGTCTCCTGTCTCTTCTATATCAATTTTTCCTTTCTACTAAGTTGTTTCTATAACCACACAAACTTGCTGTTATTTCTCCAAGATTAAAAAAACATATAAAAAGTGGTTTTGTCCCCATTTCCTCTGCCAGCTTCACTCTCCCTATTCCTTGGTTCTTTATCTTTTGCAGAAAATTTCCCTGAAATTATTGTCTATACTCATTTTCTGTGATTCCTCTTTTTACCTCTTGTCTTAAAACTGCTATAGTCAGGCTTTTACTCCATCATTCCGCCCAAACTTGTCAATGTCACAAACCCCCTCAAAATTGCTAAATCCAATGCTGTAGTCTCTGGACCCGTTTTATTTAATCTTATTGGTGACATTTGACACCGTTTATCACTCTTTCCTCTTTAATCATTTTTCTATTGGCTTCTGTGATACTCACACTTTGTATTTTCTTCTGTTTCACTGGTTTCTCTTTTCATGTTTCCTTTACTCATTTTTTCACTATCCTTCTTACCTCTTAATGTTGAAATGCTCCAGGTCTCAGTCATTAGTACTCTTCTATTTTATACCTTGATTCTCTCCCTTGTGTTTTTACTCAATCCCATGGCTTTCAAACGCCTTCCATATACCTGTGACTTCCAATTTACATCTCCAAGCCCTGTCTTTCTCATGAACTCCAGACTTACGTATCCAACTGCCTGCTTGACTTATCTACTTGGATATCTATAAGATACATAAAATGAAACTTGTCCAAAAACTGAGGCCCTGACTTTTCTCACCTTTTCCATCTCAAACGATAGCAACTCCTTGTGTTCAGTCACTTATACCAAAAACCTTAAAGGTGGTTTTAACCCCTCTCTTTATCTTATTCATGACATTCCAACATACCAAAAATGCTATGAAAGTCTTTTCAGAATTAAACCCATTGTTATCACCTCCACTCCTAAAACTGGTCCAAACCATAGTCATCTGTAGCCTAAATTTCAGCAATAGCCTCTTGATGGATCTCCCTACTTCTATTGTCCCGTTATAATTCATTCTCATTCTTTACAGTTAACAATATATATTTATTTTTCAAACTTTTTTGAGGTATAATTGGTATATAAAAAACAGAAAAAAATGGACCCAAAAACCTTTTGGAAATGATAGATAAGTTTATTACCTGGATTCTGGTGATAGTAATACAAGTGTATACTACACTCACCATATTGTATGCAACCCATTCTTAATAAAGATGCAAGAGTGGCCTTTCTAAAACTTAAGTCCTATATGTCACCATCCTCTACCAGCTTCATCCACACTTTACAATGGCACCTAATTGTCTGGTACCTTTCCCTTTATTTTCTTTTTTGTCCACAACTCCACTGCTGTTACATTTTCCTCCTTTGCTATTCATTGAAAATGCCAGGCATAGACTATCCTTAGGCCCCTTTGCACTAGTTGTTACATCAGCCTCCATTGTTTTTCCTCCAGATACCTTCATGCACAACTCCATCACTTCTTGCATGTCTGCTCCAATCTCAGCTTCTCGATGAGAATCACCCATGGTACCCTCCTTCATGCTATCTTACTTACCTACACTCTCGCTGATACTTCAAATCCTTCTTACCCTGATATATTTTACTATCATTCCATAGCACTTTTTACCTCCTAATACATTAGATAATTTACTTATGGGCTATAGTTATGTATTATCTATTACTCTCCAATAGAATGTAAGTTCTACAGGGGAAAGAAATTTTGTTTCATTCACTGATGAATTCCCAGCTAGGAGAGAGCCTGCCACAATAAATATGTAGGTGTTTAAAAAATCATTTGAAAAGTTAGTGAATTGTAAAGCCAATATTTTCATATTACAAGACCTTATTGTATGATCTCTGTAGGTATGGTAAAATGTACATTTAAGATAGTGAAAGAAGGGCCTGGTGCGGTGGCTCATGCCTGTAACTCCAGCACTTTGGGAGGCCAAGGTGGGTGGAATCACCTGAGATTGGGAGTTCAAGATCAGCCTGACCAACATGGAGAAACCCCATTTCTACTAAAAATACAAAGTTAGCCGGGTGTGGTGGTGCATGCCTGTAATCCGGGAGGCTGAGGCAGTAGAATAACTTGAACCTGGGAGGTGGAGGTTGCAGTGAGCTGAGATCGCACCATTGCACTCCAGCCTGGGCAACAGAGTGAAACTCCATCTCAAAAAAAAAAAAAAAAAGTTAGTGAAATAAGTATAAAAGCTGTAAAAGTGAATAAAATCTTCCTTTGAACTGAGACGTATTTTAGTCAGAAAATTTTATTTTGTTGCTGCGATAGGCAGAATTCTAGAATAGCTCCCAGGATTCATACACCCATACATGTGCCCATCCAAATCCCAGGACTTGTAAATATGATGGAACAGTCATTATCATGATTCGGTTATATTATATGGGACAGTTGACTTTAAGAAAGAGAAACCATCAGGAGTAACGCTGGGCCATAAATAGCTCTTGCACTTCCTAAAAATGAGTTGAAGTGTGCCATGGGATTCACCAAAATGGGGATTCCTCGTGTGGCTTTATAGAAGAAAGAAGCCACGTGGCACAAGGAACTAAGAGCAGCCTCTAAGAGCTAAGAGTGACCCCTAGCCGAAATCCAGAAAGAAAGAGTGACCGCAGTCATTCCACCACAAAGAACTAATTTTTAGTTCTTTTGAGAAAGAATTAATTTTTTTCAATAACCTGAAAGAACTTGGAAGCTTCCTCAGAGCCTCTAAATGACTCACAGCCCAGCCATCACCTTCATTTCAGCCTTGTGACGGCTGGAGAAGAGAAACCCATCAGAACTGAGCTTTTGAAATTCTGAACTAATAAAAGCGTGTTGTTTTAAGCTGCCAACTTTGTGGTAATCTATCAGGCAGCAATAGAAAACTAATATATTCCTTGTTGGATTTTTTGCTTTTATTTCTCTGCTCTACCTTTAAACTGTAAAATACTTGATGTTCATGCTTAACTCAACCTAGAAAACTTTCAGAAGCAAAATGTTTTTAAAAGGCACGAAAACAAGGCCAATATATACGTAAGACAAGGTCCTATGTAAAGTGAATAGAAAACAGAAATTAAGGCAAAATTAAATGACCACATTTTTCTGGATCACTCAAGATTGAAATATGTAGAAGTGGACTCCTAACCCCAGCCCTCCTGATAATTACTCTGAGACGTATGCAAAGTATTTAACCTAACCTGGCCTTATCTCTTTGTTCAATAAATGGATGAATTTTACTAGATTAACACTAAGATTTATTCCTGCTATAAAATTCGGTAGTTCAATAGTTCTGTGCCTCTAAAGTCATCTATGATTCTATGTTCATTTAAAAATATAACATTTTTGGCCGGGCACGGTGGCAGTGGCTCACGCCTGTAATCCCAGCACTTTGGGAGGCCAAGGCAGGTGGATCACGAGGTCAGGAGATCGAGACCATCCTTGCTAACACGGTGAAACCCCGTCTCTACTGAAAATACAAAAAACTAGCCGGGCCTGTTGGCGGGCGCCTGTAGTCCCAGCTACTCCGGAGGCTGAGGCAGGAGAATGGCGTGAACCCGGGAGGCGGAGCTTGCAGTGAGCTGAGATCCGGCCACTGCACTCCAGCCTGGGCTACAGAGCGAGACTCCGTCTCAAAAAACAAACTCTCTCTCTCTATATATGTATAATTTTTATACATCTTAATATTGACATCTGCACTGAAAATATTACTTTAAGAGTTTGGTAACAGGCATTAAAATATTTTGGCACTTTGGTAACCTGAATCAAAGTACTACAGATACATCAACATGAAATAGATAGTAAATAAAGTTTTAGGATTTCAAGGACAGCCTTTTGACCGAGCCTGAACTTCTCTAGTGAACATTGAATAGCATTGTTATGGCCACCAGAGGGCTCCCACATGATTTCTTCTTGCATTACAATTTTGAAGAATTAATTCAAATTTTATCATTGAAAATAAGAACAATACAGATACACCACCACCAAGCAAAACAAGGAGGAGTATTTTCTCTTTTGTATCCATTAGAATTATTATAAATTTAGCATCTTCTATAAAAACACTGAGTAAACACTCAAACCATAAGCAAAAAGAATCATGTCCTTTTTTATGCATGACTTTTTCTCAACTCTTTTTCTACATATTTGAGAACACAGTCTTCCTCCCGACATTTAAAATTATTGAAACACTGAAAGAAGTCAAGATAGTTCTGTAGACTATGGTACTGTAATGTGAACTATGTAGACATAATTCATAGTTATTAATTCATGATGCCTATATGTTTCTACATTCACGTTTGGTAAATTATTCTGAGTTTGCTTTTTCTTCTCTGAGTGTGTTAGAAATCTGCTGAAATTTACAAATAAAACTTAACCAGCCATTTTGTGTGAAGGCAACAGAGTGAAGAGTTTGTCTCTGAACTGACTCCAGAAGTCAAAAGAATGCAAAATGTTATGAAAAAAATGAGGTAGATTTTGTTTTTAATTTCCAGGAGAAAAAATATATTTGCCTTACATACTAAATATTGATTATTGGGAAAACATAGCAGATATATATACACACACACAGGGTTTTTTGGCAGTGTTGTTTGCATTTATGAACTACTAAACAACCTAAATTTCCAGTAATACCAAGCTGGCTAGATAAATTATTTTATAGCTTTACTATGACATACTATACAACTGTTAAAAAGTGAAAGTGCTCTGCATGTGCAGATAGGGAATGCTTCCAAGGATATGTGGGGGCAAAAATCAGGCTGCTAAAAAATGCAAAGGCAAGGTGCAGTGGCTCATCCCTATAATCCCAGCACTTTGGGAAGCCAAGGCAGGAAGATTGCTTGAGGCTGAGAGTTTGGGACCAGCCTGAACAATATAGTGAGACCCCCGCTTCTACAAAAAATAAGAAATAAATTAACAGGGCATGGTGGCATACATCTGTTGTCCCAGATACTCTGGAGACTGCGGTGGAGGATCACTTAAGCATAAGAAGTTGAGGCTGCAGTGAGCTGTGATTGCACTGCTATACTCTTGCTTATGCAACAGTGAGACCTGTCTCATATATATATATATATGTTAGGGAGTATGATCACTTTCATGTAAACAGTTAAAATAATGTGTAATACTATTCATATACTTTTCTGAAATACTTTTAACGACTGTCAATAAGAGGACAAGGGACAAAGAAAAAAAGGAAAAAGTTGAAATGATTTTTGCTTCATTTTTATCTAATAGTATAGTTCGCATTTTATACCAAGAAAATATGTTGAGGTTTTTAATTGTCTGACATTATTTGTGTTGTTTTTATTTTATCATCAAAGATTATTTTGCCAGTAAGCTTACTGAATGTGAAATGCATATCAGAATGAAGATAGAGTTAAAATATGAATAATATGATTCTCATGGAGAAAGTTCTTACTGTGTTCCAGACTAATCTAATCCTCGCGTAGTCCACCAAGGTGGATATTCATATTATCCTCACTTGACAGATACAGAAATGGAGGCACAGAGAGTTTAAACAAGGAGTCCAAAAGGACTAGTCCATATTATAAACCCAGCTGGCCAACTCCATAGGCTACGCTCTTAACCCTTATAATCTGCAACACAGACATACACTAGAGAATATGTTTTTAAAACGATATGTCACAAATCCTTTTTAACTGAACAGAGAAAATAAATATTTCAATCTTCTTTATTCCTCAGCTAGCGTGTATCTTTCCAAGGCTTCTTGGTTTGCTGTACTGACTCGGTAACATGTTCTGTGTCAGTGTATCTAGGCTTCATTTTGCCTCCCTGATTAATAAAGCCCTTCACGTAGGAAGGTTCACCTGAACACCTGAAAGGAAGTTCAGATAGTGTGTCCTTTGCGTTTTGAAGAACTAAAATGCATCCAATGCATAGAATTATTTGTTCTCATTTCTGCTTTTCCTCCTCTCCTTTCTGGGCAAGTTCAATAAACTGTGACTAATCCTTTTAGATTCTATAGTGCATTCCCAGTGCAGGATATACCCAGGAATTCAGGTGCCAGTTATTCTGTGTTCTGATTACCTTTGTTTCCTCTTTTTATGTTCCATTTCCTACAAGGTATATTTTAGAAATTTCAGTTTCCTTCTGTAATCTTGCAGAAGTGAAATGAGGCAAAACTCAAATCTGTACATTTGGCTTCTTGTTAACAGCCCTTCTGAGAAAACTTGGTGGTGGGAATATTGAGGGAATTGAATAACAGATGCCTGGAAATCACCAGCAAGTGTTCATGTAACCCTATTCCCCCAGCCAAAGGTAATTGAGACTTGACTTCAGGGTACCAGTGGTTCTGTGTACTTTCACAGAAATTCCTTTGCCATCTAAAACGAAACAGACAAACGAACAAAAACTTGCCCAAAGCACTGTAATTGAAAGATCATCAGAGTTCGTTTTTGATGACAACTGGGCACTCTCAGTTAGAAAAAGAGGATCTTAAAATATTGAGAGTGGCTGAGCTCATTATCTGAGGGAATATTTTCCTTTTGCTACTTTAACATGACGTGAATGTTATTTAAGTTAATAACTTCTGTTTAATTTATATTATACTTTAGTATTTTGTTTGAAGTTCCTTTTCAAATCTGATGTTTTCAGTTTCATATTTAAAATAAAAGAGTAGTAATCAGAGTGAAGGGCCACACAGATGCCTTTCTGGTCTGTCTGAGGAGAATAAACTATAGAAAATAATGGGGGATACTACATCACCAAAGATATTTATGACCGATTTATATGAAAATTAAAATTTTACAGTGATAGCCATGACACCTTATCTGGCAGAAGAAAATAGATTGTTGACACAAAAGGAGGTGCAAATAATTTGAAATTATTGCCTTTGCTTGAATCCCAGCTAATTATACAAAGGATTTAGAGACTCTTACAAAAGAGTCGATACAGTACAAAAGGGTGTGGTAAACTACTGAGAAAGTCAGAGTAAATGTCTGTTTGTCCAAAAATAAAGCCAGGAATAAAATTTGTAGGCAGAAATCCATATGACATACCTCTGCACCTATAAGAGTTAGGCTGCTTATTTGCTTCTGAGCTTTCTAATTGTATAAAGGTCAGAATGCCTTAGAATCCAGTCTAAGACTTATTATTTCTATATGATGAAAATTAACTGCTTGTTCAGGAGAGGAACATGTTTTATGATACTAAGACTGAAAAAAGACGTTTCTCACAGATTCTCCTAAGGAAAACATGGGTGTTCTAGATCAGCAAAGGATTTCGGACCACTCTGGAGCGTAGCTCTTGGGGTCCTTTCCATTCCTACCTCTTCAGGCATTTGTATAACTGAAAACGGCTTTCTGAAAAAGGAGTTGCAAGGACCCAGGTTACATCTATACTGACACTGGGTAGCCTACACTTCAGGATACCTCTCTACTTTGAATGTTAAGTATAGACAGTACTTCCTTTTAAATTTTTGTGTGATCATGAAACGGCTTTTTACCATGGACCAGGGTTCTGGATAAGTTCTGCAGAAGTGCCGATATATGAGAAATGCAGATTATGTCCCCATAGGTGATGAGACATATTTACAATTATTTATAGCGCAAAAAAAATGTGATGGGTGCTAGTGGTATAAACAAGGTGATATAGAAATTAGGAAAGAGTAAGATTATTATCACTGGAGGTGATGAGTGTAAGAAAATTAAGAAAAGTGAAATTGAACAGAGCCATAAAACAATGATTCTCAAACTTTAATATACAAAAAAAAAAAAAAAAAACAGAGAAATGAAAAAACCACTGGCTCAACCAACAGACAGTTGAATTTGTTACATTTTGAGTGGGGTTCCAAAGTCGAAAATGTAAACATTAGGTAGCACTTCTATACTACTCTACCAATGGCAGCAATCTTGTTGGGAGGCAAAAGGATTTGTCTTAAAGCTTGCTTGCAAAGTTTCTGGGTTAGAGAAAATATCAGTTTATGGTCCCTGTGCAAGATGGGGGTTGGAGGTGAGGTGACTGATAGTCTGATAATGCTTTCCCAAAGAAGTGGTAGACCGGTAGATAAGCTAGCCCTTGACATGTCAGTGTTCTATGCTAAAAAGTTTCTTGCCATTCTTTGTTAAGGAGTTCAGAATTTAACACTTAGCAGGAGGTTTATTAAGTGAAATATTTAAGCAGAGAAGTGATATGATCAGACTTATGTCAAGTGAATGATTGTTGCTTAAACATATTTCCACCCCCTCTGACCTACTGATTTTTCATAATGGATCTCCTCTTCACAATGGCACCGTGATACCCACCCCCACTGTAAAAATAATTGTCTACAAAATACAGAAAACAAATCTGATAATAAATGTGTATACATAGATACCAGTAACCTCGGACACCACTTCCTATTAAAATAGGTTTGGTCTCCTGAATTGATTAAAATACAGGAAAACCAAAATGTCCACTGACAATTGGAAGAAGAGACATTGTTATAGTACAGCGGGACCTTACTAACAGAGCACCTTAATTAGGACAAGAGAAGGTCTTCAGAGCTCTTATAATCCATGTGGATCTCCAGAGGACAGATGTTTAAGAGAGGCCACATAAAGCACCAAATAATGTCAGAGATTAAGTTATATGAGAGTAGGTGAAGATACCATTTATTCAAGAAAATGCTAGAATCTGGACTTACTAGACGTTTTACTTGGGCGCAAACTATTACTCCAACTCCTGTCCCCCAAGTCCCATTACACAGTGTGCCTGAAGGGAAGAAAAAATGTGCTTTTCCCATTTCAAATGGTGATTAGAGGGGTGATTTTCACCCACAGTATTTGGGTATTTTCACCCACAGCATACTTACCCACTCTTGCAATCAGCAAGTCCTTTATTCTTAACGTTACTGTTTTACTTAAGAGATAATGTCAAAGGAATTGAGCGTTGTGACTGGATAATGGTCTCCTGCTGCAAGATAAATGTGTAGGCATTTATTGAAAATAAATGTTGGAAGAAAGCCAAAACGTTTATTTTTAAAGTAGAAAACTATTTTCTAGTCACAACTTTCAGTGCCAGAGACATTATAGCTATCTAAGCAAAGGATTTTTTAAGTAAATTGAGATCACCCAAAGAGAGCAACAGAATACCTAATTTGTTCTCACCTATATAAAAAGGTAACATTCTTGCTTCTTTTCTAAAGATACCAAATCAAATTCAAATATGCTATTTTGTGTGTGTGTGGGAACATTCAAAGAATGCATTAACAACCTATTCAATCAACTCTCTATTTTGATCCAAGTCTGATTGTGCAGACTTGGATTTTGCTTTTTTAAACAAAGTAGATGAATATGCATACTAAAACAGAAGTCTGAAATTTGGTGACATGTTCTCTGATTTTTTTTTTGTCACTTTATAGACAATAATGATTACTGATGTCATTATGATGTGTCTGAAAAGCACATAAGCAATGACATAGGACGCTTTTAATGGCAATGGTAATAAGCTGTGTTCCACGATAGTGATGATTTTAATTCTTCCAGTCATTGCTTAGTGCCTTTACAAAGTGAAGCGCTGTTGAGTGAATTTCAACAAACACTACTTACACTTTGCTTCAGTGTGAAAATTCATAAGAATACCATTGTAACTTGAATAGTTATTAGTGGAAGGTAGATGTACCATCAATCACAATATCACCCTTTTCCCCAATATCTGCTGCTATATGTTTAACTTATAGCCATATTCTTCTAGCAATATAATGTAGCTGCATGGATATTACCTTGTTTTTCCCTTGCCACTCTCTGTAATAGCTAAAGAATGATGAAAATTTATAGGTGAAACAGAAACACCCACTCTGCATCACCTGTATATAGTAAGGGCCACTCAGCAACTGGTTTTACCCTGAGGGATAAAAGGAAAATAAAAACATAACGATGTAACATTGAAGGGAACAGAAATTGTTATTCTTCATTTTGAAGATTGTGTTATGAGAACATAATCTGTAGGATAAACACTTATATGTAGGCATGCATATATATATACACACACAGAGACACACACAGAGAGAAAGTCCTCTGAAGAGAAAGTATAAGATTTCTAGATAAATAGCTGCATCAATAATATATGCAACAGAGTTCATTTGTAAAATAAAATAAAATCTAATCATCTTTTTGAACATTTCAAAGAGGCTTATGTTTGTTTGTTTCAAACAGAGTCTCACTCTGTTACCCAGGCTGCAGTATAGTAGTAAGACCACAGCTTACTGCAGCCTCGACCTCCCAGGCTCAAATGATCCTCCTGCATTGGCTTCCGAAAGTGTTAGGGTTACAAGAACGAGCCAACACACCTGCCCCAGGGGCTGTGTTAAGATTAAGGAATTGGCCAGGCGCAGTGGCTCACACCTGTAATCCCAGCACTTTGGAAGGCCGAGGTGGGCGGATCACCTGAGGTCAAGAGTTTGAGACCAGCCTGGCCAACATGGTGAAACCCCATCTCAACTGAAAATACAAGAATTATCTGGGCGTGGTGGCAGGAGCCTGTAATCCCAACTACTTAGGAGGCTGAGGTAGGAGAATATCTTGAACCCAGGAGGTGAAGGTTGCAGTGAGCTGAGATCAAGCCATTGCACTCCAATCTGGGCAACAGGAACAAAATTCCATCTAAAAAAAGAAAAAGATTAAGGAATTTTATGTATTTAATAGAATAGTAGAAATAAAAACATACAAAGGCACAATTCAAAAACAGAGTTACCGAGTGCCTTATATACATCTGTATGCTTAAAAACAACTAGAGTTACATACTTAGACTGGACATTTGTAAGTGACTTTAAATAAATCTTCCATCTTTTCAAATTTTTGGCAATAAGCATCACTAATAAGTACTTACAATCATAGACTTGTTTAATTGCATTAGTGGTTTTATAATTATTATGGTAATAACTACATTTTTAACACATCTCGCTCATTAGTTAATTTTTGGTTACTTTTTCTTAAATTATTCTCAAGATCAAACTATATTATGTGTGAGTTACATGAATATTGACTCTCCCATATTTCTAATTGATTGTAAACTTGTGTTTGCTCTACAGTTTTCTGTTTCAAATATCTAGAAGAATCTTTTTTCTGTGATAAATGTCATTGTAAACACCTTGTTAGTAGATCACCAGGCTCCTTTAGGCATCTCAGAAGAATATGACTAGGAAGATATATTCTACACTTAATATTTTATTAAGGAATTTATCTCTATTTATGCTCTGGGGTGCGAGAGACTTCCACAGCACTACATGGGGGAGCTTCCAGAACATGGCCCCTATTCTAGACTCTTTAAGAGCAGATCTTTTTTTGCATGTTATACTTTCACCTGAAATCTTCTAAAAAGAGTTCCACTCTTAACAAAATAATGAATAGATTCATGAATAAAGAAGTACATTGAAATATCAAAGAGCCACTATTTAGAGAAATAATAGAAATACTTTCGTAATGTTTTTATGTACCAGGTACTTTACGTTTGTTAATCTAATCATTGTAATGACCTTCTGAAGTTGATATCATTATTGTTCCCATTTTATAGAGGAGAAAATGGAGGAACTGAAAGTTTGAGTAATCCAAGACCATACTACTGGAAGTCATTGTGATCAGGATTTGCATCTATATAACGTGCCTTCAGAATTTGTGATTATTTCAACCTCAGTGCTACTCTAGCCATATGGGATGACCTTGGGGGAGTTATAAGCATTAATGCAAATATTGTAATAGAGCCATATATTCTAAGAAAACACTTAAAAAATACTACATAATGAAAATATTCAAGTAAAAAAGTTTATTTTATTTAGAGTAAGTGAATTTGGAAGTGAAAATCATAGCCCAGGGTCCATTCCTAGTGTGTAACTTCCCAGCCATAACCCGTACTTGATTGAGCCTCTGCCTTCATGCCTTCTCTGCCAATGTCTCATACTGGTCAACAAAAACCTACTGCTGTAACCTCTGAAGAGAGACTTGCAGAAGATGACGACTGCCCTAATGGATTAGATAATATATTTTTAGTGAAATATACAAGTTTAATATTTAAAATTTTAAGAAATAATATATCTCTAAGTGCAAGTAGTTATCAGTAAGGAAAAATATTTGTATGAAAGAATGTGTGAATATGGTGCTTCGTCCTAATATTAGCATTTGTAAAATCTCACTTTCAGATTCAGAAAATCTTAAGGGACTTTCTTGATGAAACTCTTTCCTGTGTGGAAAATCAGTAATTGCTTGTAAGCTGTTATTTAACTTCCCAGCTCCAAATATATGACTTCTAGGGCATTATTTTGTTGCTTATCAATTTTTCCCCACCAATTTCCATGTCCTATAATTAGTAACAAAGTAATATTTTTTCAGAAAATCCTCTGGCTTTCTAATTAATTCTTTAAAAGACTTCTTATTGATAGGATAGTGATATACATTTATTGGCCCCACATGTACATCTCATGTTTTTTTCTTAACTACCATGTTTCAAATATAATTTTTCTCATTAGATTTTTTAAAAATAAAATGTAAAACTTTTTCAAAATAAAAAATATTAAATATATTCGGGTAACTTCCTTTTGGATTGCATCTACCATCCAAAATGTTTTAACTTTTAAATTTAAAACAATACATTTAAATAAATAAAATAACTTTTAATTTTTTTTAAAGTTAAAAGGAAGTTAATTTTCAGAATACAAAAACATTGTGGTGTAGACCTTCTAGGTATCTTTTATCTGCACTTGTGAATTTTAGGCATGAATGCAGTCTGAACACAAGTATCACAAATGCATGTATATACTTTATTCATTTAAAAGATGAGTTAACTTTCTCTTTTTAATTTTTACTTTTATTTTACTTTAAGTTCTGGGATACATGTGCTGAACATGCAGCTTTGCCACATAGGTGTACATGTGCCATGGTGGTTTTCTGCACCTATCAACCCGTCGTGTAGCTTTTAATCCCCGCATGCATTAGGTATTTGTCCTAATGCTCTCTCTCCCCTTTCCCCCAAAACTCCCAATATGCCCTGGTGTGTGATGCTCCCCTCCTGTGTCCATGTGTTCTCATTGTTCAACTCCCACTTATGAGTGAAGACATATGATGTTTGGTTTTCTGTTCCTGTGTCAGTTTGCTGAGGATGATGGTTTCCAGCTTCATCCATGTCCCCGCAAAGGACATGAACAAAAAGATGAGTTAACTTTCGTAGTGTAAGTTGTCATGTCTGATGCCAGTGTAACAAAATAATCTTCAGAGTTAATGTATTTGTGTAATTGCAAGATGTGCATTTTCAGTGTACTTGGCTATCTAGAAGATATATATAGCACCTAAGATACATATTATTAATGTGTGCAAGCTCAGGAAGAAAAATAAGTAAGAAGTTTAATTTCCAAAAGAAAATTGGAGTGCTTCCCCAGGAAAATTTAGATAACCTGTTTCTTCTCGTTGGTATTGGACCATAAAGAATTTCACCCAGGAAGTAGCATTTAGTTGAAACTGGGAAGAAAAGAGAAACATCCTCCCCACTTTCATTTCATTGCTATTTTTAAAGAGAATATATTTGTTTCACTTCATTTCACTGTGGAAATAGATCTGAAGTCCTCAAAAATAAAAGGCCCTCCTGTTTGTGATTTTCTAATGGAACTTTTTTCATAACACTGCTTGTTTGATATAATGTTTTATCTGATTTTGTTGACACTGGAAAAAATAGTTTCTCCATTGCCACCTTCAACCTTTGATATTTGCAGTTACTTAAGTCATTAGGTTGTGTAATTCAAACCTCATTTGGAGAAAAGTCAGAGATGTAAAAAAGCAGGCATTTATGCAATAAACAAAAATAGGAAAAAAAGCTCATCATCACTGGTCATTAGAGAAATGCAAATCAAAACCACAATGAGATACCACTCACGCCAGTTAGAATGGTGATCATTAAAGTCAGGAAATAACAGATGCTGGAGAGGATGTGGAAAAATAGGAACACTTTTACACTGTTGATGGGAGTGTAAATTAGTTAACCATTGTGGAAGACAGTGTGGCGATTCCTCAAGGATCTAGACCCAGAAATACCATTTGAGCCAGCAATTTCCTTTACTGGGTATATACCCAAAGGATTACAAATCATTCTACTATAAAGACACAAGAACATGTATGTTTATTGCAGCACTGTTCCCAATAGCAAAGAATTGGAACCAACCCAAATGCCTGTCAAAGATAGATTGGATAAAGCAAACATGGCACATATACACCATGGAATACTATGCAGCCATAAAAAGGATGAGTTCATGTCCTTTGTGGGGACATGGATGAAGCTGGAAACCATTATTCTCAGCAAACTAACACAGGAACAGAAAACCAAACACCGTATGTTCTCACTCATAAGTGGGAGCTGAATAGTGAGAACACATGGAAAGAGGGAGGGGAACATCACACACAGGGAGAGGAACATCACATACTGGGGCTTGTTGGGGGTTGGGGGCTAGGGGAGGGATAGCACTGGGAGAAATGCCCAATGTAGATGACAGGTTGATGGGTGCAGCAAACTACCATGACACGTCTATACCTATGTATCAAACCTGCATGTTCTGCACATATATCCCAGAACTTAAAGTATAATTTAAAAAAAAAAAAAAGAAAAGAAAAATCAGAGATATACAATTTGTGAGACTGCCTTGGAAGATACTCAGGTAACCACATTTTGTTCAACAGCAATTTTACATCAAGATTACGAGGAAGTGGTTTTCATAGGACTCCGTATCCCCAAAAAGGCTGTACTTTCTTTTAAGCAACAGTTCTACTTTTTCCTTCCATACACATGTAACCAATCATGTTTCTTCCATTTCTTTGACCAAATTAGAAAGCACATAGCCTAATATGCATTAATCTCTTCCCCTATAATACATTTTATTTACTAACATTACTCCTGTTAGTAATTTTTCTCTGCTTTCCCTGTATCATCATCTTAAAAAATAGTATACAAATGTATTTTCCCCATCTTCTCCAACTCTTTTTAAAATTCAAGTAAAATGGCATAAAATAGTCAGGGACCTAAGGAAGTACTACATGAAAATATGTTATAATAAACTACATGTGGGAATTCTATAAAGCACAACCGTATTGCATGAATATCACTGGACCACAACATCTGTCAATCTTTTCATTATTAAGAAGGATGTTGTCCAACATCCCTATCACTTCTATATTACTGAAAAACTTTTCTTTTAAAATCTTGGCTGCGTGTGGTGGCTCACACCTGTAATCCCAGCACTTTGGGAGGCCAAGGCAGGTGGATCACTTGAGGTCAGGAGTTTGAAACCATTCTGATCAATATGGCAAAATCCTGTCTCTACTAAAAATACAAAAAATAACTGGACATGGTGACAGGCGCCTGTAATCCCAGCTACTGGGGAGGCTGAAGCAGGAGAATGACTTGAACCCAGGAGGCAGAGGTTGCTGTGAGTTGAGATTGTACCACTGAACTCCAGCCTGGGTGACAGAGTGAGACCCTGTCTTGGAAAATAATAATAATAATAAAATCTTGAAGTGTTTGAGAATTCCTTCAGTGTACATATATCGTTGTTTTCCTTATGCAAATACAAACAGGTATCCTTTAATCCAGAAAGGGGTATAAGAAGTGATCATTCCAGGCCTCAGGTTCCAAATCAGAAGATTAATCCAAGGTCAAGTAGAGCATAAACACTATTATCCAAGATCTAAACTCAAGATACAAAACCAGGATGTCAATTTAAGTGGGTCAGCCAAGCAGTAAGTGGAAGTCCAAAATCCTAGTATTGGCAGATACCCATCTATTACCAGCAGGACAAGTGCCAGGAGACCAGGCTACTAATGTCTGTGTCTGAGCATGGGCACTGAATAGGGATGCAGTCAGTGGGAAGTGGGGTTCACAAAGGAGGAGATGGGGTACTAACAGACACCTGCGCCCTGGGGGAATAATGAGTTCACTTTGGAGCAGCAACTGAATGGAGAGTTTCTAACAAAGGATTTCTTTCAGAGCCCATCTGCCTAAAGTAACACTCATCTCAGGGCCCTGGGTCAGGCTGAGCCCACAGATGGAGGTTAAATAGAGCAGCTGAAAGGAAGAAAGGCTGGTGGGGCCAGGAAAAACACCAGAAACACCATTTTTGCATTAAGTGGCCACAATCTATGACTGCATTATATATTTTGTGATATATGTATTTACTACAATTTAATTTTCCCTTTATTGATTTGAAAAACAATTAGCAAAACATTTAATATATTTCCTTAAAAACGTATTTACATATACCTTTAATAAGAAAAGGTTTTGTATACATACCACATTCTGTATTGAAGAGAATGAAACTTGTATTGTTAGAAGAGGTCTATGTATTTAGGTTCAAAAACTGCTGTTACTATCACTGTTTTCTTCACTAGTAGTTTATTCTAATGATTAGCTGGGTAAAATGAATTATATGCCTTCTTCAGGAATGTAATAGCTCAAGAAAAATCATTTATTTGTCAATGAAATTAATATTTATTTTTAAGTGACTCAGTTCTTGTTACTTTGCATGTCTACCATAGACTTATGTTTATTCTGATGGTATTAATTCCTATAAGTATGGAAATATAATTGTTTTTCCACGGCATGTCTAACAGCTTTCCAGCTGGGGCCAACTCTATTCAATTCATAGCTCTTTAGTTCTAACAGATACTGAATTCTGTACTCTGTATTCACTCACAGTGTGATCACACACCCACCAAGTCTGTAGCAGTAATTAATATATTGCATGGGGATAGATCCCATTAGCTGAATAACTTTGGATAATGGATTTCAGGTTAACTACTACTTGTAGCATTCGGTGTCGTTCCTACATTTGAAGTAATTTTTGGTAATATTTTATCCATGATGTGTAATAAGCATAATTAAAAGGTTAAAAAGAGATTTAAATAGTCACAAAATAACATAACCCTCTTCTAAAGCAAATCTTCACAGTTCTGAGAAGATAAATTGGTTTCTTCATATTATATTATTGGATTTCATTCCATTTCTTATATGCATGTAGTATCATGGACTTTCTGATACAGCATCTGTTTTTCTGTCTTAAATGGGAGACATTTATCCACATATTGATTATGGGCTGTTAATTTTCTTCCATTTCAGCCAGTCATCCCCATCAGTCAGTATCACTTTACTATCTTCAGCGGTTTCTAGAGTGTCTTAGCTCAAATTAAATCTGTTATTTTTCACTCTTTCCTAGAGTGCCATTTATCTATCTCTCTTACTGAGATTTGTATTGCTAATGACTTTTCACAGTCACTCCTATCTTGAAATAAATTTACATACAGCCTACCCAATTAAAGTATATTTGCCGCAGAATGATAAAAACTTCCAAAATAGATTAGCATGTAAAAAAGTCTTTGTATTTATGATTATGTATATTGGTATAAATTGACCTAAAACCAATGGTATTATTATATCCACTGTATTTAACTTTGCTACTAAAAGCTTTCATGATGTTCCATTGCTATGGCCTCAAAGTAGTGAGCATTTTTCATTGTGAAGCAACTATTTAGGGTAATAAGCAATGTTCTTAAGTTTTTTGAGAAGCAACTGTACAATTACTTACATAAGCAAATATTCACTAGCTATTCTAAGTGTTTCTTCATAATTAAGTTGATGTAAATAATTGAGTAAAATTGCTAAACTGTCTTTGCATACATTTAATTTATCCAGTAAATATGTATTAAGTAACAACTGTGAGTTAGGACTATACCCGGCACTTATTGCAGGTTATAGAAATAGATCAGACCCAGTGGTCTGGGTCTGATTCTTCAACTAAACCCCAGATCAAATCATGGAAAAGCCTGTGTTCAAAGAAGAAAGATGAGAAAGAGGAGGAGGAGGAGGAGGAGGAGGAAGGGGAGGAGGAAGAGGAAGAGGAAAGAAAATGAAAAAAAGATGAAATTATTGGATAGTATAGAAGATACTGAGAAACAGGTTGCTTAGTGTAATTTGACCAAGTGTTTACGTGTTAACTTATGTTTTTATTGGTCATGTGCTTACAATACAGTTTATTATTCTAACCAAGTAAGTGGGTTGACACGACAATCCTAATATGCTCTAAGTTTTAATTTTAAAACCGAAATGCAATTGTTTAAAATGATATACTTTTAGATTTCTTTAGTTTTTTTAAGCTAAAAGTAAAGTCATGAAATTCAAATATACTGTGGAAAACATTTAAATATGGCTGAAAATTACATTCAAATGTGCTTATAGCTGATGCAAGAAATCATAACACTCCCTCTTTCTCATTTGGAATTGTTTACAGTGAGCACTCTGAAGCCAAGGCGGACTCACTAGTTTTTTCTCTTTTCTTTACAGAGATAGAAAACGTTGAAAAATAATTGTAGAAAATGTTCAACTAGAAATTATCAAATAAAGACTCCTTAATGTGTCTAAACTTTTAGTATGTTCCTGGGTACTCAACCACTGATATCTCACCTGGCTTTTTACATGCTTCCTCTATTAACATGAAAAATTCTTTTCAGTTGATTTTCAGCTATAGGTCATTGTGTTTTTCATGCCTATGGAGAAGCCCTCCCAATGGCACTGGCAACTGACAAGATTAAAGTGTATTTTCCGTTTATGGCTCAACAGAGGAGACGATCATTTGTCATTAGCTTCTTCAGCACAATATGTCATCCTTAAAGTAGAAAGAATTTGCGATTTTTCTCATGTAATATTTTTGACCAAACACCCTTTGATAGAAAGTTTTGGGAGTTTAACAATGAGACCACATGGACACAGGGAGGGGAACATCACACACTGGGGCCTGTCAGAAGGTGGGGGACTAGGGGAGAGACAGAATTAGGAGAAATACTTAATGTAGATGACAGGTTAATGGGTGCAGCAAACCACCATGGCACGTGTATACCTGTTGTGGGAAGTCAGGGACCCCGAATGAGGAGACTGGCTGAAGTCATGGCAGAAGAACATAAATTGTGAAGATTTCATGGACATGTATTAGTTCCCAAAATTAATACTTTTATAATTTCTTATGCCTGTCTTTACTGCAGTCTCTGAACATAAATTGTGAAGATTTCATGGACATTTACCACTTCCCCAATCAATACTCTTATAATTTCCTATGCCTGTCTTTAATCTCTTAATCCCATCTTCTTTGGAAGATGAGGATGTATGTCTTCTCAGGACCCTGTGATGATTGTGTTAACTGTGCAAATTGTTTGTAAAACATGTATGTGTGAACAATATGAAATCTGATTGTAAAACATGTGTGTTTGAAGAATATGAAATCAGGGCACCCTGAAAAAGAACAGAATAACAGCGATTTTCAGGGAACAAGGAGAGATAACCATAAGGTCTGACTGCCTGTGGGGTCAAGCAGAATAGAGCCATATTTTTCTTCTCACAGAGAGCCTATAGATGGACATGCGAGCAGGAGAAATATCACTGAATTCTTTTTCCAGCAAGGAATATTAATAATTAATAACCCTGGGGAAAGAATGCATTCCCAGGGGTAGGTCTATGAATGGCCGCTCTGGGATTGTCTGTCTTATGTGGTTGAAGATAAGGGATGAAATACGCCCTGGTCTCCTGCAGTACCCTCAGGCTTACCAGGATTGGGTAATTTCAGCCTGGTGAATTCTAATCAGACCGGTTGTCTGCTCTCAAACCCTGTTTCCTGTTAAGATGTTTATCAAGACAATATGTGCCCAGTGGGACATGGAACCTCATCAGTAATTCTAATTTTGCCCTCTGCCTTGTGATCTTTTATTGCCCTCTGAAGCATATGATCCCTGTGACCTACTCCCTATTTGTACACCCCTCCCCTTTTGAAATCCCTAATAAAAACTTGCTGGTTTTGTGGCTCAGGTAGGCATCACGGAAACTGCTGATATGTGATGTCACCCCCAGAGGCCCACCTGTAAAATTTATCTCTTTGTACTATTTCTCTTTATTTCTCAGACCAACTGACACTTAGGGAAAATAGAAAGAACCTATGTTGAAATATTGGGGGCTGGTTCCCTGAATGCATACCTGTGTAACAAATCTGTACCTGTTGCACATGTACCCCACAACTTTAAAGTATAATAGAAAAGAAATTGGAAAAATAAGGAAGTTTTGAAAACAAGTATTGATAATGAGAAGGCTTTAGATTTTAAAAATTTTAAATAAATGCTGAAGAGCTTGGAAAGTTAATGTTATATCAATAATTTAGCTGGGAATCTTTAGGTAATATAACTTTTCTATATCTTTATACCAGTTTCTGCCAAAAAACAATCTTATAAAATATAAAAACATTAGATTTAAAAAACTAGAACGTTTTTTAACTAAAAAAATCCTAAAGCCCTTCTTGTTTTGTAAAATTCTAAAATAGTTTCATTCACTATTCAGGCATTAATATGCAAATCAACTCATTGTTTAAAATATACTTTTCAAATACCTGTTTTCATCTTGCTGCAATCTGAATTAGACATGTGCCAGAGATACAACATATTCTTAACCATGGAATTCCTAACATGGAATACACTATTAAGCCTATATGCTATTAAACCTTGTCTTCTAAATATGAGACAGCAAGAAATTGAACATAAGAATAGTTCATTGCACTAGCTCTGAGCATTGCTCTAGAGGCTCTGATAAACAATAAATAAACAGGAAATTAGCAGCTTTTCCATTCTAACTCTTTGTCATTGTATGGGGATATTTTTCAGATGTAATTTTTTATTTGAATGGATCAATTTGTGCATCAAACAAAAACGTCTTCTGAATAAATACATAGGACGTTGCTTTGATCAAAGTTATCTGCTCTTAATGCATGTGTTTTTTGGACAGGAAAAGAATGTATGAAGACAGTAAAATTCTGCAATTTTATAATTTTATGGTTGCATTTTATTACATCATAACAGCCTCTATTTATTTAGTACCTGCTGGGGTAGAATCACAAAATGTGAGGTAATTTGTACCTATGATAGAGAAACTTATAATATAGTTAGCAAGATAACCTGTAATATAGTTACCAAGAGAACAATTTAAATGAAAAGGGTCATTGTCCAGCAAGCCTTTTGCCCTTGAGGAAAGCCAAATGGCTGCCCAGAAAGCTCCCCCAAAGAGTGGCATCTTCTTGGCAAAGTCACTGCAGGACAAGTCTTGGCCTTCAAATTTGCAGGTTCACGTATGTGATTTGTCAGGTTGTCCATCACTTAAAGGTAGATTCATATTAAGCAAATTATCAGAGACTAGAATTTAAAACCAACATTTTCATTTATTAATTTAAAATGAGAAACATAACTCTAAGGAAAATCATCCCCTGGATATATGGGAAGAAAATTGTAACTGGGAGTTTTATTGGCATGCATACAATCAGAACAAGAGGAGTTAGATGATTTGAATGGCTCTTGTTAATGATCTATTAAAGCCTCCTTTTTGAAGATAAAAGTACAACCGAGAACCCCCTACCTGCAGGAGAAGACACACTGCCAACACCTGCCTCCCAGGTTTTTCCTTTTCCCTGCTTTCATTGCTGACCACACTTTTGGATACATTGTTTCTTTAGTTATAGCAATTGGAGATAATGTTGCATTTTGTCAATTAATGGTGGTACCACTCATTTCTGTCCAAATCTCTGATTCACTTCATAGTTCCTTTTTCAGAACACATTCCTCTTTCCCTGTTTCCAAGATTGGGAAAGAAATGTAGGGAAAGTACAGCCCATTGACCCCATAGGTCTACGTCCACTCTACTATGTATAGAAAATTTTTAACAATGTGTTTTGCTTTTTAAAAATATTTAAATTATTCCTACATAGGTCTTCCCTTAAAGAACTATTAGTTTATATAAAGATATGTGTAAAAAAATCGCTATTATATATATTCTAACTGTCAAATGAACAGTATAATAATAGCTATAGAAGTTCACAACAGGGAGCCATCAATGAAAAATGTCTTACTCATACAAACTATCACAAAGATGAGACTTAAAGTCAAATAATTTCATAATCATAATTTATGACAATTATTAAAGTATGAATGTCAAGGTTATTTTAAAAGTGAGCTTACTTTAAAAATTGACAGGCACATATAAGGTAAAGCAATTATATAATATATCTCATAGATATTTATCATTTTTTAAATATTAGCATATTTCTGCCTGGACCAAATGTGTTTTTGCATACAAAACATGATTTTCCTCATCCCAGAACAGATATTACCTGCCAACCCATATACAGAATAATTTACTTAATATGGGTTGAAATAATGAACTTTATCATTTAGGGATATGGGAAGGGCGTGGAAAGTGGTCTTGGAGTAAAGAACTATGTAGCCAGCCTGTCCACCCTCATCACCTGGTTGGACATCAGCATCACTGTGCAACATCAGGCCATATGCTCCATGAAAAGTTTATGATTCAGTTTCTATTTAGGAACCCAAAACTTGATAGCACAACATTCTTCCCTGAGTTCCAAATCACATGGGCAAAGGATTCTGCCCCTGAGGATGTGTGTCATTCTTGTATCTGTATGATCAACATCTCTACATTCTTTCCAGAGATAGGATCAGAGCTAAACATTTGTAATTCTCTCTGGAGGAAGATATATGAGGAAGTAGCTTTAGAAAGGTACATCAAAGAACCTATCTTTGTTTCTCTTATGAGGTGCTTACAAAGCTTATATCTTTGCATTTCTCCTGTGATAATGAAAATAAAAGATTATGTATGTGTCATATCTTTAACCTGTGATATAAATAAATATGTAATATTCTTTTTAACATCTTGTTTTTGAGTTTGTGCATTTTTTCCTGAAATTCCAAATTCTTAGATGTCTCTTTTTTTTTTTTTTTTTTGGAAAGTTATTTTATCCAAGTTTATGGTCTTCCCTATTATTGGAAATGAATATTATGTTATCATACTCCCTTGTCAGTGTGAATATGAACACGTTAGATTTCATTAGATACTGAGTTGTGTTTTTTGTTGCAGAAGTTGAAAGTCCACATTGCTTTGAAGTTTAGACATCTACGTTTTTCTAGTTTCTGAGGCCTCATTTGTAAAAGAAAGGATTGAATTAATTTTTCTCCAAGGTATAATTCATTTCTATGCTTATTGGGCTAAAAGTAAATGAGGAAGGGATAAAAAAGTAAAGAAAGAAACAATGAATATGTGATTGATGTGTGTAACATTTGGTCAAAATAGTATATTATTGTATTTTAACACTGTTAAATTCATAAGTCCTTTATATTGATTATTTAATTTAAAATAAATACCAGCTTTAAAGGGCTGTTCCAAGGAAGAGCAATGCAAAGAGACTTAGGTAATGTTTTAATATACAAGTGAAAAGATGGGTTTGTGTCTACTGTACACTACCCATTAAAAACATGTGGTGAGAAATAATTTCTATGACAATAAAGGTAAACATTTTAATGATGAATTCAAAAATTTCCTATAATTCTGTTCGTTATTCTAAATCTAGTGTTCTCATATTAATATTCAGAGTTTATCCTTCACCAAAAGAGTCTAATTATGGAAGGATGATCAGATTGGTGATGAGTAATTCAACTGGGGATGAAATTCTACAGGTAATGTAATATGAACTGCAATCAGGAATGACAATGACTTTTTAAGGCTTTTTCAAAATGCTTATTGCAGTTGAAAATAGCAAAGCTAACACAGAATATCAGGCAGAAACCAAATTTTCAGTTGATGCAATTTTGTCCTTTGGAGAATATTAATATTAGTTTGAGCTACAGTTAGCTACAAGATGAGCCTATATTAAGAGTATAGAGACAGGTGGAGTCTTTGCTTTTGAAACAAGTGCATTTTATTCATTTTGTAAGCTGAAACATAAGATCGCATTTCCAATTACTCTGCCTTTATAAGGTTTTTAAAAAATTACTCTTAACTTATTTTGAATTATAAGCTCATATTGGTAAGCATCTAATGTTGATTTCTCACCTGGCATTATTTACTTGTCTTAACGGTACTTTGGAGGATCTTTATTTTCTCTGCACTTCTGAACAAAGCAACATGATTGGGATGAAGATGATGATGATCATGATCATGATAATAATAATAATAGACAGTAATATGTATTAAATACTTTCTGTGTACCAGGCAATGTGCTCAGCGATTTGAATAATCTCTGGTATCTACCAATGAGAAAGGTAACATGATTAGATCCATTTTATAGATGGAGTCAACACAGGCACAGAGAGATAAAGAGACATATCCACACCCCGCAAGAGAAAGTGGCAGACCCATTTATTCCTTGTAACTGATTTCTTCCTGATCTGCCCATCTGACCATCAAATCTTTTATTCTGTCACTTCTGAACCTGACAGATGGAAAATTTAGGCAAACTATTATGAAATCCCCACTAGATAAATCAACCAGGTGATTTACAGACTACTTCACATTAAACTAGAACTTTTAGAATACTGACCTGATGCTTGCTTCACATTTGTATACATACCCTTGGAACATCACTTGCACCTAGACATAAATACTTATCAGTTCCATTAATGTTCTTTTTGTTTTTTGGCTAATTTTATATGAGCCATCTTAATTGTAGCTTCCTAAAGTACAGCAACAACTGAGATCATGTCTGTTTTATTGTTAAGTAACTATGATTGAATTATCATTTTGGAGTGAGACTTAAGTAAATTTTTTAAATTGATGAGGAAGTCTCTATTTTTATTTATTTCTGATAAAACTGAATATGAAGTATACATTATGGGCATATACACTTAGGCATTTTCTTTCAACATTGATGAAGTTAAGCTTTTCCTTTGTGCCAGGCATTATTAAAAGTATAGACTAGGTTAGTCATAGTTCCTCCCCGTCACATAGATTCTAATCTGGTGGAATGCATGACATTGAGGATTGAAGAGACGATGAAATATTCTATTTCGTCAGTACTTTTTTCCCTTTACCATTAGGTGTTCTAGTGCCTAAGTAATATATACTGTTTCTTGCAAAATATACAGGTGGCAAATATATCCGAATTTCCTAATAATTTTACTTACAGGAATTATTTTCCAATCACATCTACAAATTAGTGTTTTCCTTTAGCTAATTTGAAATTTTGACCTCATATGAATGTATTATAAATTAGTGGTAACTATTGGAGTTGGAAATATCTATGAACTGTCAAGAAACCAAGTGGCATGTTCAAGATTTACATGGTATGTTAGTCATACAGCTGGAATAAGTTTCAGATCTTCTTCACATTTCCAGACCAGTGCTTGTTTTTTTTTATTCTGCATTAAGTCCCACCCTTTCATTGTGTGGCCACTTGTGATTGCATTGCCGACTATATATATACAGATATATATATAGACTATATATAGATATAAACTATATAGACTATATATATAGACTATATATATCTGTGTATATATATAGTCGGCAATGCAATCACAAGCATATATACATGTATACGATATATATATATATATTCATTTTTTAGCTGAAACATAAGATCACATTTCCAATTATTCTACCTTCATAAGGTTTAAAAAATTTATATCTATATCTATCTTGGTTTCCAAGTAGCCCATATAGAGAGCCCAGCGCTCTCTATATAGCTTTTATTCTCCCCTAAACAATCCATACTCTGTCTTTACTCCATCTTCTCCCTTCTTCATGTCCCTGTTTACATTCTTTGCTGCATGGACTTACAGATATATGCCCCATAAAGTGCCTTCCTTCTGCCTTTCTGTTACTCTGCAGCCACATTTCAAGACCTTATTCTATGTCAGCTACAAAGTCTTTTCTTCGTATTTCAGCCCTACTGATCTTTCTCTTCTGATTATCTATGTATTCTATATTATCTCTCTCAAATGTGCTAAACTTGCTTTCCCAGGTATATTCGAAGTATCTCTGCAGCCAGAAATGTGGTCTTTATGCTCTCTGTGTCCCTCCCAAACTGCTCAAACGTTTAATAAATGCTTGAAGTACACTGTGTTCCATTGATTCAGTGTCTTATCCGTGCTTCTTGGATACAAAAATATCTAACAATCACTGTAGATCACTCTTGCTTCCTTAACACTATCATGAGAGAATAACACAACATAAGAGTTCTTTTTATGATTAATGTTAGCATTCTTTCTGGAAATACAGCACATGTACCCACTCGATGAAAGTATCAGGAATTGAATTTCCACATGTAATTTATTTTACTTACAGCAGTTTGCGTTTAATTTGACAACTCTCTCATTACAACTACCAAAAAAAAAATCCTCCTCTGTACAAATGTATTTTCACATTTCCATCTCAGTATAAGCACAGCTGTGAACCAATTACTTCAAAGTTCAAGAGCTGGTTGTTTCTATCCTTAGCATCACTAGAAAATGTTGAACAACGTAATCCTGGGGAGAGACTCCCAAGCTCAGTACAGAGAAGTTTTTTTTCTTACATCTATTTTCTTAATTTTGTTTTCATCTCCAGCATAAATGAAACAGATTTTCTTTCCTCTACTATCACATTTATTTTCTATATTTGGTACAGTGTGATAATAAGTATCTGTTTTGCATCCTAATTTAAATATATTGTGTGGTTATTTTTTAGTTATTGATAGCAACTAGACAAAAGGGCACACACTATGAGGTATATAGATAAGTCTGGTTATCTGAGGGATAACTATTTTTTCAAGCTATCTGCATTGTGAGTGTATATATGTGAATATAAAAAATATGCATGATTCACCTGCTCTTTCTGGAAATGATTATTTTCTGACTCTCTCTAAAATAAATTGGCTTTCACCATCTCAGAGGAAAGCAAGCCAATAAATGACTGATTCAAATATATATTGGAGATATCCACATTCTTACAATTTGGTGTTTTTTGCATGAAATCATTGTCTGAGTATTGCTCTCTGTCATATTTTTTAGTGAACCTCCTCACCTCTACATGTGAACAGACTAACTGTCCATGCAGACTTTGTAGAGAGGGAACAAATACGTAATTAGCATAGCCTTTTATTCCCCCCACTGATAGAGAAAAATAGGTGGGGGGATGTTCTTCAAGTAACAACTGTAAGTCATGTGAATTTTCCCCAAACTTCCCCTCCAGTTTCCCCAGAATTTGCTATGATGTTGGGCGTAGCAACATGAACTAATTATTGTGCGTGTCTAACCTGATGGATGATCTCCCAAGCTCCAACACAGCCCCAGTTGTGCATGCCCTTTCTCTGCTATGTCACTGCACCTACTTATTTGAGATGATTTGCTTCAGTGATTGACAGTAAGTGTGAAAGAGGTGGGAGGCAGGAAACAAGAAGAGACTTCTATTCTGTAAATGTTACCTGCATGTATTAGATAGCCATAGTTATTGATACAGTTTGAGAATCTTAGCAAGACGGTATTCTCTGGTTTTCAGTTTGTAGAACATACCCCTTTTATAGGTCAGAGATCATCCATAACGATCTACTCTCCTGAGAGGTGTTATACTCCCTGTTCCTGAAAATACTTCCTTTTAAGGGAAAGTTTCTTCTGACAAAACATATGCTCTGCTCCTCCAGTTTCAACTGATAGGATTAGATAGGCATATAATCCAATGTCACTCTATGCATAGTCCTGCCAGTGATCTAACACCTATGAATTATCCAGAAAAAATATAAGTCAGGCAGTCATACTACTATTTAAGGAATTTAAAATTAGAAAATTTTAGAAACTTAGTAAATTGGAAACGGGGGTAGAAAAAGACAAGATATATCAGGAAAGCCTGAGAGATAGTAGCAAGCCTAACCCATTTGCAAGCTAAAGTTATAAAAGAGGGGAAACTAAGTGAAAGCTGGCTTTGGAGAGAAGAGAACAGAACACATGTGAAGCATTATCACATGGCAGTCAGAGATATTAATAGAATAGCTGGTCCTTGAAACTGTCTCATACATCACTGTATTTCAGCCCAACTCCAGGTCTTCATGTTTGCTTAGAGTGTTATCTGAGCAAGTTTGGCCAGGATTTTTGTATTACATGCAACCAAATGACCAAATTTACTCTGTTCATTAACATTTATTTAGCACCTAGTACAGGAAAAGCTTTCTGTTAATTGCTACAAAGATATCATTAAAAAAAAAAAAAAAAGTTATTCTTTTCCCCAAAAATGCTCCTGTATGACATTTTTTATTAATCATTATTACCGGAAATATCCCATGTCTCTTTCTTCCTAGAAAAAAAGTGAATTAGTACTTTTCAATATTTATATTATAGATAATTTTACTCATTCCCCGAAGCAAAAATTTAATGACTTTTTTCTCTCTACAAATCAATATTATATATGAGTTTGTTCCATTTAAGGGTATTGATTATCCTAGGACAAAATTAATTCTTTGTCAAAATTTAATAAAAATGAATCAATATGTGTTATTAATAGCATCATCATACATTTATACAATTAAAGATTAAAGATGTACTGACCAGCCTTTTAATAATATTACATATTGTATTTACTATTTGACTATTAGTTTTCACATTGAATACAAGTTTTTTTCTTAATATGGCCATACATTAGAATTGCTTGATGGGAAGTCATAATTTCAATTATATGTATAGAATATAAATCCCCAAGGTTACTGTACTTGACTTAATTGAAGATAACCTTATTTTTAAAAGTCTGCAGCAGGTGGAGAGAATATGTATATATAATTCTTCTTATACAGCTGCAATCAGAGGTTCTTAAAATTTAACTTTTTTTTCTTTAAGGAAAGTCATTTGAGAATAGAAGGCAGACATTAAGCAAGCGGTATGGGAAAAGACAGTAGGAAAACTGTTCTACATAAGGAATGAACATGTATTTTGGGGGTCAGGCAATCAAGGAAGAGAGGGAGAAAAGAGAAGCAGGGGGTCAGATGGCATGGCATGGTCTGGAGTTTGAGGAAAAAGATAGCCAGTGATAGCAAATGGCAGCATGGCTAAATGGCATTAGCAACGTGGATACCTAATGTTCAATTGTGGGTTGTTTGTGTTTCTCTATGTAAACCCAATCTGCCATCCTTAAGTTTTAGTCAAGCCTGCTTAATCTACAAATGTGCTTTGTGAGAACTGGTGGGGAAATCAAGGAAAAGCCAACTTCTCTTACCCATGACAGGGATTAGCAACTGGAAATGACTGAGAAGGAAGGGCTTTAGGAATTTCTCAGTGAGGGAATTGGCTTATGTAGAACATGAATGATTGTGTTCAAAAATTGTATTTAAATCTCAGCAGCTAATGGAATCTTACTGAAAAACCATTTGTATTAATGCAAGTTTAGCTTTCATTATGAGGTAGTATCTGAAGATGAAACTAACAGCTGTGAAGAACCAAACCTCTAACTCATAATGGGAAACTGGATGTTCATCTAGTTTGTTATAACAATTATGTGATCCGTGTCATTCTTCTATATTCTCGCTAGCTCCCTCCTTGGGAGATTCTCTAACAGAAGATAGAAGGTTTTTCTGCAAAGCAGGCTATGGGGTTAGGCTGAGAGGAGCTGTTTAATTATTCTTGGCTTGTGTATATCCACACAGAGAACAGCAATAATTCTAATTGTATTAAACTTATTTTAATTAAAAACTAACTAACTTCATCATTCAAAATGATTTTTAAGGACATTATCTAGTGTCTACTGTTATCTCACAGTAAAGGGCATGGAATCTGTGTACTTTAAGCATTAATAAAGTTGAAGAAAACCCAACTCTTAGTTACAAAAAGATGAAATGGGGTCATATAGACTGTAATCACTGAATAAATCTTTTTCTCTTGCAAATAAAGACTTTAGTTGTTTTGTTGTTATTGTTTTTGGGGGGTTGGTTTTCTTTTTTTGTTTGTTTTGTTTTATTTTGTTTTTCATGAACTTACAAACACAAAAAGTAAGTAGTGAGCCATATTATCCTGCTTCTGTGATGTCAAACCGGGATGACTCTTCCTGTCATTACCAAGTTTTGCTGAGATATATTACTGCACAATTGGAGAAGGTTGTGGGAAGAGGATAGCTGAATTTTCTCAGAAAATTTTCCCAAAAAAGGCCAGGCACAGTGGCTTATGCCTGTAATCCCTCCACTTTGGGAGGCCAAGCCAAGTGAGTAACTTAAGGTCAGGAATTCAACACCAGCCTGGCCAACATAGTGAAAACTCGTCTCTACTAAACAAACAAACAAACAAAAAATTAGCTGGATGTGGTGGCAGGCACCTGTAATCTCAGTGAGTCAGGAGGCTGAGACGTGAGAATCTCGTGATCCCAGGTGGCAGAAGTTGCAGTGAGCCAAGGTCATGCCATGCACTCCAGCCTGGGTTACGGAGCAAAACTCCATCTCAAAACAAACAAACAAAACAAGAGCAACAACAACAACAAAATATGATCAAAAAGAAAATTTGACCAAGTTTTGCTCATAATTGCTGTGAGATTTCAATATAAACACATATGCTAAATTGACAGATTTAAAGTTACCAGTCAGATTGAAGCAGAAATTGAGTTTAAAGAAATATAATAAGATGGAAGGGAAATCTTTTCTTTTCACTTTAAAATTAATTAAGCTGGCTCCACCTTAAAGGTCCTGATATGAAACAGCAATCACAAAAGATATCTAAAAGTGAATCATGTAAGTGACATACCACATACTACATGTGAGAATGAATGTAGTATGCATGGTCCTACATCCTACCATTTGGCAGCATCTCTTCTTCCTTAAAACTTTACCATTCTCCATGTTTGCTATAGCTCCAGTAATAGAATATTAAGTATAAATGTTAAAAACTCAAATTTTTTGCTAACTTTTTGATTGGTCATGTTGGATTCAAATCTACTTAATCTAAATTCACAGACTTTAGAGTAAGATTAAATGGAATCATCAATAGCACTCTTTTGATGCACCAGATACCACAAGAACTATGTACATCAAGCTTGTCCAGTCCATGGCCCATGGGCGGTATGGCCCAGGATGGCTTTGAATGCAGCCCAAAACAAATTTGTAAACTTTCTTAAAATATTATGATTTTTTTGTGATTTTTTTTAGCTCATCAACTATCGTTAGTGTTAGTGTATTTTAGTGTGGCTCAAGACAATTCTTCCAATGTGGCCCAGGGAAGTCAAAAGATTGGACCCCCGTGATGTACATGCTAGCACACATTTTATGCTGAAGATGAACTTAACTGAAACATAGTACAGGGTTTTATCCAGTGAAAAAATAGAAGTATCCTTGAGCTCTATCCTTGAATTATAACAATATAGGAAAATCTTATTATTTTTATTTCCCACATTTCTCATTTTGTGCCTTGTCCTACAATAAACCTCTTGCAATAGAAACAAAATTTAAGTGAATACAAGATATTATTACTATCTGTCATGGATATGGCTATTTAAAAGTACTTCTTTTTATACTATGTGCTTTGCCACATATATCTTCATGTACTTCTTCCAAATTTCTCTGAAAACATTTGTAGATTTATCATTTAGTATCTTCGGTTGCGCCACAAACATAAATTTTTTAAGAAAAAATGGAAAAAATTACTGGAACAAAGGTCAAATAACCGTTTCCATTTCAGTTGTTTTAGACACTACGGGAAGCATATTTAATACTTTGATTGCTTATCAAGAAAAACCAACTAGAACAGGGAATATTCCAAAAGAAGTTGCAGAACTGAAGGAATCTGCTAGAGGCAGATTTAATTTACATTCTTGATGTTTATATATGGGACTTCTTTTTTAATCTCTTTGCTTCTACTTAATATAAATGAGTCTGTGATTACTGTTTAATAATTTAGCAAGAATTTCAGTAGATGGAGCATTTTCTGCCCGGGAATCTATATAAGATTGTTCTTGCTAAACTACAGAACAGCTGCACACTTTAAAATCAATTGACCTCTTCAGTAAACACAGACTGAGTTCCTTCTACTTTGTCCCTTTAGCTTTGTGGCTTATTCTCAAAGCCATACACTGCTCACAACCTAATAGTGACTAAGACACTGTTACTTGGTGACAGGCTTTCAAACATAGGTAATTGACTTCTGGGACAAGTGAAGTGGGCTGCTCGTGGCTACTAACTCATCTACCACAGAAGGCTCAGATAGCTTTAAAAGTTTTTATAAGATTAAATAGTTTCTTCAAGTAAGTCATGAAAAAATATGTTTGGTTTTTTCCCCCTCTATGTTGTGGGATGCCTGCATATTTCTGTTTGAGATTCTTCTACCTTCAATCCCTAACATTTATTTTCTCATTTACTTTATTTCAGGATTCATTTGTATTTATCTTACTTTCTAACTTAAAAAAAAAATCTTCAATGCTTTCATGCTTGTCATTTTTATTTAAACTTTACTTTTATGGTAATTTATATTCTTTTCATTTTTCTTTTTTATTTTCAGAAGATTAAGGGTTCAGATATTTGTTTTCTAATTTTGATTATTCCCCCTCACTTATTAGCTTTGCAGTCATAGAAAAATCAGCCAATGTCTCTGAATCTCTGCTTTCTAATTGATAAAGTGAGCATAAAAGTAGAATTATATGCACACCAACTTTTATTTCAAAGATTTCATAATTCTTTGTTAATTGTTTCATTCAATGCCTTCTTGAAAAAAATTTCAATCCATAGGTAATTTCAGAATTACACAAACTTTCTTATTCTCTATTATCCACATGAATTATTATTTCCTCCTATTGTCATCAAAGAGATATTTGAGTGAAAGATCACAGTATCCAAAGCTAAAAGATTCAGCTTCCTGGATGGGCTCCTCTCTTTCCCTTCATTAAGTCATACTTTCTCTGTGCCTCATTTTCCTCAGCCCTCATAGTTATATCAGAGTTATTGAGGAGTTCACTTAAGAGAATACATATGGAATCCAACAGCACATCAAAAAGCTTATCCACCAAGATCAAGTTGGCTTCATCCCTGGGATGCAAGGCTGGTTCAATGTATGCAAATTAATAAATATAATCCATCACATAAACAGAACCAAAGACAAAAAACACATCATTATCTCAATAGATGCAGAAAAGGCCTTCAACAAAATTCAACAGCCCTTCATGCTAAAAACTCTCAATAAACTAGGTATTGATAGAATGTATCTCAAAATAATAAGAGTTATTTATGACAAACCCACAGCCAGTATCATACTGAATGGGCAAAAACTGGAAGCATTCTCTTTAATAACAGGCACAAGACAGGCATGACCTCTCTCACCACTCCTATTCAACAGTGTTGGAAGTTCTGGCTAGGGCTATCAGGCAAGAGAAAGAAATCAAGGGTATTCAATTGGGAAAAGAGAAAGTCAAATTGTCCCTGTTTGCAGATGACATGATTGTATATTTAGAAAACCCCATCTTCTCGGCCCATAATCTCCTTAAGCTGATAAGCAACTTCAGCAAAGTCTCAGGATACAAAATCAATGTGCAAAAATCACAAGCATTCCTATACACCAATAACAGACAAACAGAGAGCCAAATCATGAGTGAACTCCCATTCACAATTGCTACAAAGATAATAAAATACCCAGGAATCCAACTTACAAGGGATGTGAAGGACCTCTTCAAGGAGAACTATAAACCACTGCTCAATAAAATAAAAGAGGATACAGACAAATGGAAGAACATTCCATGCTCATGGATAAGAAGAATCAATATTGTGAAAATGGCCATACTGCCCAAGGTAATTTATAGATTCAATGCCATCCCCATCAAGCCACCAATGACTTTCTTCACAGAATTGGAAAAAAACACTTTTAAGTTCATATGGAACTAAAAAAGACCCCGCATTGCCAAGACAATCCTAAGCCAAAAGAACAAAGCTGGAGGCATCATGCTACCTGATTTCAAACTATAGTACAAGGCTACAGTAACCAAAACAGCATGGTACTGGTACCAAAAGAGAGATATAGACCAATGGAACAGACAAGAGGCCTCAGAAATAACACCACACATCTACAACCATCTGATCTTTGACAAACCTAACAAAAACAAGAAATGGGGAAAGGATTCCGTATTTAATAAACGGTGCTGGGAAAACTGGCTAGCCATATGTAGAAAGCTGAAACTGGATCCCTTCCTTACCCCTTACGCAAAAATTAATTCAAGATGGATTAAAGACTTAAATATTTGACCTAAGACCATAAAAACACTGGAAGAAAACCTAGGCAATACCATTCAGGACACAGGCATGGGCAAGGACTTCATGTCTAAAACACCAGAAGCATTGGCAACAAAAGCCAAAATAGGCAAATGGGATCTGATTAAACTAAAGAGCTTCTGCACATCAAAAGAAACTACCAGAAGAGTGAACAGGCAACCTACAGAATGGGAGAAAACTTTTGCAATCTACCTATCTGACAAAGGGCTAATATCCAGGATCTACAAAGAACTTAAACAAATTTACAAGAAAAAAATGAAACAACCCCATCAGAAAGTGGGCAAAGGATATGAACAGGCACTTTTCAAAAGAAGACATTTATGCAGCCAACAGACACATGAAAAACTGCTCATCATCACTGACCATCAGAGAAATGCAAATCAAAACCACAATGAGATACCATCTCACACCAGTTAGAATGGTGATCATTAAAAAGTCAGGACACAACAGGTGCTGGAGAGGATGTGGAGATATAGGAGCGTTTTACACTGTTGGTGAAAGTGTAAACTAGTTCAACCATAGTGGAAGATACTGTGGTGATTCCTCAAGGATCTAGAACTAGAAATACCATTTGATCCACTGATCCCATTACTGGGTATATACCCAAAGGATTATAAATCATGCTGCTATAAAGACACATATACACGTATGTTTATTGTGGTACTATTCACAATAGCAAAGACTTGGAACCAACACAAATGTCCATCAAAGATAGACTGGAATAAGAAAATGTATCACATTTACACGATGGAATACTATCAGCCATAAAAAGGATGAGCTCATGTCCTTTGTAGCGACATAGATGAAGCTGGAAACCATCATTCTGAGCAAACTATTGCAGGACAGAAAACCAGACACCACATGTTCTCACTCACAGGTGGGAATTGAACAATGAGAACACTTGGACACAGCAGAGAGCATCACACACCAGGGCCTGCCATGGGGTGGGGAGATGGGGGAGGGATAACATTAGGAGAAATACCTAGTGTAAATGACGAGTTAATGGGTGTTAGCAAACCAACACGGCACATGTATGCATATGTAACAAACCTGCACATTGTGCACATGTACCTTAGAACTTAAAGTATAATAAAAAAAAGAGGATGCATATGGAACTGCCTAAGAGAAATCAGATGATCTCATCATGACTATTATTATTAGTAGTAAAGAAGCCAGTTTGTGTGAGATAAGATAGTATGATGGTTCTTGAATTGGTATCAGATATTCACTCAATAGTAGTTTAAAATGTTAGAAAAATTCTTAGAAAATAGCCTATTAAAAATGGAAGCACCGAATGTGGAGTTAGATGACCTGGTCCACATCAGATTACATTGATTAGCATTGAGCATATTACTTAACTTCTCTAAGCCTCCATTTTCCCAACCTTAAGGTTAGGATAATTGTACTTCTACCTAAACTCATGGTTGGTTCAAGAACAAAATTAGATGACAAGTAAAAAAGATTTGATTAAACCAACTCAGTGGACTTTGTAAGCATTATTATTGATTTAACAAATTATGTGAAGTCTTGTCTTCCTCTTTTTAAAAATAATACAAATGATTTTTCTCATCCTGATAAAATAGAAAGTAATGATTTGGATAGTATAATTAGGAAAATCTTATTCAAATCTTGCTCTGTAATACAATAGCACCTCACAAATACATCATTCTGATGTATTCTGGCTATAGTGAAGTGCCCCAAGGTATTCAAAATACCCTAATATTGCAAAAAAAAAAAAAAATGTAAACAGTAACTAAAAAATTTGAGTGATTCTTTCAGACCAGCACTAGTAATTTATTTTCCTGGAAGGTTTATGTGTTATTTTTAAAAACCTAACAGAATAGAACTTTTAAAAAATCATTTGACTCAAGTAAATGTGCATACAGAAATACTGAGGAATATGTCAAGGTGCAAATCTTGGTTTTAGCTAGGTTTCCACACTTTCTAAATGACTCACTCTTACATGTCAGTATGGTAGTACCTGTTCACCTCAACAAAATTACAGATTACTAGATGTCATAGTCCCTTGAAGTCTCCACAAAACAGTTGAAACCGCAAGTGCTAAATTCCCTCATATCAAAGATCTAGAGTGTTCCTTTAGCATTGTACTGATTTACTCATTTAATAAAACAGGGCAGTGATCCAAGTCACATGGCTGAGATCCTGACATGCATATGTTACTCCTAGACCCTTGCTGCTGTATAAATGTGCTGGATGTGTAATATAATACCAAAATGGTCTGTTAAATAAGCCCACGTATTTGAGAAGTAGCATGGTATAGTGACATATTTAAGGTGTACACTGAAATTCCCCATCTTGCCACCAGCTATGTGACTTGGAAATGTATTATTAAAACTCTCTGGACTTTAGCATTCTTTTTTGTACAATAATGAATATACTCTTCTCACAGGAAAATTGTGAATTAAGTACAGCAATATACATAAAACAGGTATATAATCCTTTGTGTAGAGCAAATGCCCAATAATCAGTAGCTTTTATCATTCCAAAGTTTAGTAGGATATGAAGACAATTGATTTTCCTGGTGAAAGTCATGTGACTCTACTGGTTTGGAATGTTTAAAAACGTCTGTAAGCTACAATACTTTCAGACCATTTTATTGACTGAACTCAAAAGCACGTCCATTTTCCAGGTCATGGGTTTGCCTGTACATTTAGAGCCTTGTGTAATTAGAATAACTGCTTAACTATTCAGGCCTTGCGAAGTCAAAACTTCCAGTGATTTGCTAATTATTTATGGCAAATACTTTTAAGACTGTAATACTTACCAGAATGCCTTGCCAATAAATATTAGATGACACATTAATGTATATTTTAATGAGGGCAATAAAGTGCCTCAATCAAAATAAACTTAATTAGCTCTATTACCATAAAGTTAGTAAAATAGATGGCATATATTTAGCTCTTTCTGTGTGCTAACCAACTTACATGAATTATCTCATTTAATCCTCTCAACAACGACATGACATAGACCCTACTACTACTCCCATTCTACAAATGTAGAAATCAAGAAAGAGAAAATAAATAACTTTGCTAGTGTCACATAGGTACTAAATACTGGAAAAGTAGATGTAAATGAAAATGGTCAATCTCTGAAGCTAAATATTTTAATTACTATATTTTGTTAGAATATTTTTATGGAAAAATCAGATGCACATACATGGCATTTTAACAAAAATAGAGTCTTCTTTTTTTATTTTTTTTTTTTTTTGAGGCAGTTTCACTCTTGTTGCCCAGGCTGGAGTGCAATGGCGTGATCTCGGCTCACTGCAACATCCGCCTCCTGGGTTCAAGCAATTCTCCTGCTTCAGCCTCCTGAGTAGCTGGGATTACAGGCATGCACCGCCACCCCCGCCTAATTTTGTATTTTTGTTAGAGACAGGGTGTCTCTTTGTTGGTCAGGCTAGTCTTGAACTCCATACCTCAGGTGATCCGCCTGTCTTGGCCTCCCAAAGTGCTGGGATTACAGGCGTGAGCCACTGCGCCTGGCCCAGACTCCTCCTTTAATGAATTCTGAGCTTTGGGGACAACTTTTAAATGTCTTTAGCGCCCAAATAGTATATGTACCACATATATCAGAGTCATGAGAAAAATTAAAATACAGCTTGAATTTTGTACATTTATTTCATACATAGATTTTACAAGAAGATATCTAATGCAGTGATGTTAATTTGTGTCTCAGTATTGGACTCAGGAATTATCATTAAATCATTTTCACTGATGCTGTAATCATTGGCTTCCATTTCTTGAACATTCACTGACCCATATTGTTTATTAACAGATATTGAAGGCAAGCAGGCAACGTCTGTTCACTTTCTTGATTCCTGAAGGAGCCTATTTAGGTAATTTAGAGGACAAATTCTTATCTGGCACATTTCTGGCTTTTGGACAAAATACAAATTCTCAATCAAATTAAAATATGAGTAGTTGAAGAGAAATTGGAGCCCTCCCATTACTCCTCCCAAATATGAAGAGGTAACATAAAAGTAGAACGCTTAGAAGCCAAACAATGTGTTATCCCATGGAAATGTCTACTTGATTGAACTACAAGGATGGACAGTAAACTAAGAGGAGTTTAGGCTTGTATAGTTTTACTGCCTTATGACTCATTGGTCACTAGAAAGGTCTACTCAAACCATGCAGTGTGAGAAGATCAGGAGGATAGTACATGAAGGATGAGAAGGGTGGTTTTCCTCAGAGAGTCGGTGTAAAGGACTGGTGTGTACTACAGATGTAAGTGAAGTGTGAACAGAGACCAGGAGGACTCGCCAATCATTTATAACAACATTTAATTTTCTCTCCTGCTCTCTTCCTTACTTTATTTTAATAATTAGGTAGATAATGTATTTCTAAAATGAGGATTTTCAGGAATAGGTTTAACTTTTTGTGTATAAGTTTCATCTGCAGTATATGGGGTTCTCACCAAACATAGATTTCAAATAAGAACCAAATACCCAATCTCACCACCTTCTTCTCTGTACTGTCTATGGGTGATGATATGTGAAGGAAAAAAAGTACATCTTCCAAAGTGTCATTTTATTAAAACTTGAAAAAAATGAGAACAAAAGGAAGAAATAAAATATGGTGCCTCTAAATCTAGAATAAATAAAGCATTTTTAACATTACAAAAAGGAACTCTTATATACCTAAATTTGAGTTGATTTGTTTTTCCTATTTCAAATAAAATATTATTATTCATTTAAAACAAAAACGAGGTACTTTTTCAGAAGTTTTCAAACATTAGTGATGAACTTCTTAGCTAATATATTTTTAGAAAGTTTCCTTTTTGGAATCAGTGATACAATTGAAGTGAAAATGCCATTATTTCACTTTACTTTTGTTAAAAAAGGAATTCTTATGACCATACAGTTACTTAATTCAAATTGTATGGGAATAAAATTTGTTATAGAGACTGGTTAAATTAAATGTAAACTATTCAAAAATGCTTAAATCAGACCAGCTGAGTCTGGGCATGGTGGCTCAAGCCTGTAATCCCAACACTTTGGGAGGCTGAGGCGAGTGGATCACGGGGTCAGGAGATCGAGACCATCCTGGCTAACATGGTGAAACCCCGTCTCTACTAAAAATACAAAAAAATCAGCCAGGTGTGGTGGCGGGCGCCTGTTGTTCCAGCTACTCAGGAGGCTGAGGCAGGAGAATGGTGTGAGCCCGGGAGGCGGAGCTTTCAGTGAAGTGAGATCGTGCCACTGCACTCCAGCCTGGGCAACAGAGGGAGACTCTGTCTCAAAAAAAAAAAAAAAAAACAAATCAGACCAGCTGGTTGTTAATAGGTTCTATTAATAAGCTTTCTACTTTTATGTTACCTCTTCATATTTGGGAGGAGTAATGGGAGGGCTCCAATTTTTTATTTTTCTTGTTTTAATTATCACCACTTCTAGAAAATTTTAAAGAAACTTTTGATGACTATAGGCTAAAGTGCCTTCTTTTTGGAATTTTTGAGTACTTAGACTTCTGAACTGCCTAAGAGCTACCTCCAAGAAGAGGTGTTTATATTCTACTATACACTTAGTAAAGTATGAAGAGTAGAAGACATATGGGGAAATGAGCCGATGTGTTTAAATTTAACTCTTTGTTAGAATTTACCAAGCTGATTGTATAACATTTAAATTACCAGAATTTCTGCTAGTCTGAAACCAACAAATGCTGTGTCACTTTGGCATAAAATGATCTCCACATCTGTGTGTTTTCATCTTTTATTTTTATCTTTGGCCAACTAAAGATTGTTTGAGTTTAATTTTCTTATTACATAACAAGGAGAATGGCAGTGTTAAAATAGCAGTCCTAGCAGATTAACATTCAACCCCTCACTCAATTTATGGAGAAACCAGGCTAAAATCTCAGGCACGCCCAAACACTGGAATTTAGCAAGTAATACAAGCAAAGCAAAGGCACAATTGCAATCTGAGTATATTAAAGAAAGGAAGAAAGGCAGCATTCATTCATTCTGTTTTCAAGGGTGAGTCATTCACCCTGTGCCACTGCTGAAGTGAAACATTTTTATTGATTTGCAGATTAAGAATCTATTTAAAAAGTGATAAATCAATCCTTTTCGTCAAGCCTATTGCAGCCTGTTCAGGAACTTGAAAGCAATCACTGCTGTTTGAGGAAAGCTTACTTAACTTGTGTTTCTTATAATGATAGAGGAAACTATAGTTCGTAATGAAGGCACTGTATATTACATATCTTGATGAAAAGTCAGAAGATTGAGCTGGCATAAATCAAGGCATGAATCCAGAAGCCTGCAGGTGGGACGAAGAGCAGAGAGTTTATCCACTTTGATTATCATTGCATTTGAAAGTCAACAAGGAGCTCACCTCCACTGTGAACTTCAGTACACATATAACTGCTGTCCACAATATTATGATAAAAGTAGATAGATTAAAAGTAGACAACTGTCTGGATACTGTCAGTGTTGTATTAAAAAACATAGGCTATAATTCGAAATCGAGATACTTTTATCAAATCCTGAAATTTGAGTCTGTGTTTATAAAGGGAAAAAGTCATTATACTTTAAATTCTTTAAAATTGTTTACCAGAAAAATAAGTAAATAAAATCTAGCATTTTCTAAGATAGATCTAAAGTATTTGGATTCTATTAATATTACATTTTGCGATATTTTGGTCTCTTTGCACAAACTGGAGCTTGCAGTTAAGAAGAGACAAAAATATCATTACTTCAAACTGTGATCATTTCTTGGAATTATAGAATCTCACTTTATAGTCTGCTTTATTTGACTTTAAAAAATATCAGTCAATTCACATATTACAAAGAGGTTCACTACTTTCCTGACTCTTAACCAGCACATAGGAAAGTGGTTTCATATTTATGTATTTTAATTGTGGCAAACTTGTTTTTAACAAGTATTGAGGGAATTATTATTATTATTTTTTTTTTGACGGAGTTTTCGCTCTTGTCACCCAGGCTGCAGTGCAATGTTGCGATCTCAGCTCACTGCAACCTCCGCCTCCTGGGTTCAAGCGATTCTCCTGCCTCAACCTCCCAAGTAACTGGGATTACAAGTATGCACCACCACACCCAGCTAATTTTGTATTTTTAGTAGAGACAGGGTTTCTCTATGTTGGTCAGGCTAGTCTTGAACTCCATACCTCAGGTGATCCACCTGTCTTGGCCTCCCAAAGTGCTGGGATTACAGGCGTGAGCCACCGCGCCCGGCTGGAAAATACCTTTTTTAATAATTTTTTTCTTCCTGATAGATTATTATTATGAAAATGCACATTTTCAGGATGAAAAAAATTATTAATGTCATGAATTTTGATCAGGTCTGTTTTATACCTGTGGTGCTCCATGGTTTTGTGCTTCAGGTAAATAAGTTTTTACTTTATTACATAGAAAAAGTATCAAAGGATTTAGGAATGTGGAATAACATAATCAAAACTGCAATTTTTTTCCAAATGTAACACTGGCATCAATGTGGAGTATAAGCTATAGAGAGTCAGGACTGGAAGTAGGAAGACCAGATAGAATACTAATTAGTGCAGGCCATAGACGGAATAGCAGTGACTTATGAGGCACAAGCAGTTGTGACGTCTAGGAGGTGGGGTAGACAGAACTTCATCTCTGATTGTGGAAAGGAGTTAAAAAAAACCTATATTACCTCCTTGTTGAAAGCCTAGGGCACTTGCATTCACCAACATAGAAAATTGAGAAGGAAAAGCAAAGTTTTAAGGAAGAATAGTAAGTTGTGTTTAGAAATATTGTGAACCTTCCAAGAGAAAAGAGATATTTAGCAGGTGGTTGAATGAATAGGATTTTAGCTTAAGTTAGTGGACTAGAAGCTGTTAGTAAATAATAATAGGTTGAAGCATGAGCAGAGTAACGCCATTCTTGGAAAGCCTATAGTGTGAGCAGAGGACAGAACCTGAAACATAACCAATTTTGAAGGAGTGAGTGAATGAGAAATCTTATGTGTTTACAGAGAAATGAACCAGTAGAAAGTAAAACATTGAAATTATCATTGTGATAAAAAATAAACATTGAAACAAGCTTCTAGATTAGTATATGTGAATAATAAAAGACCAGAGAACACTTGAGACATTGTACTTGATGGAGAGAAGGGCCATGTTTTGTCAACACTGTAGAGAAAGAAATGAGGGCGGATTCCTATATAAGTGACTGTAACTTTAGAGACAGAGAGTTTGTTCCTTATAACCTCAATATTCTCAGTAAAGTAAGAGACGAGAGTTTTTGCCAAATCACAGATCATTCACTGAAGACTCATAAAAGAATTATTGTGTGGTCCCTGGGGAAATTATTTACCATACAATGACAATAATTTGGTAAATGCACCTGATTGTGTTATTTTAATATTTCATGTATTGCTATTTTATGTGGATACCAGGAATGTTAGGCATCATTCCATGCATCCAGCTTTGCTCACTTAATTTCATGCTACAGTTCTTGGAAGAAAAGTGACACAGTTGATTCGGCTCTTTTGCTCTTAACCTACTCTTCCCTACAAAAGCCCATTGGAAGATTCATGACAGGGTAAAAACTGGTCTCGTGTGTACGTGTCACAAAGGGTTATTTGGTTAATCATGTCCAACATTCTTTATTTGGGTCAAGCAATGTCTTGTTTGACTTATCTATAGATTACCCTAATAAAAGTCTTGTTTTTAATTTCAGGATAAGTTTGTTTTACAAGCTTTACATATATTATAAGTGATTTTTCTAACAGCAGAGTTTTAAAGTTTTCTAATCTGGAAAATGTGTCTGCAATTCAATCAGTTCATATTTAGGAAACTGCTTGTCAGATGTTATATTTCTCTGGGGTAGAAACAGTGAGTATAAGAGACGGGGAGGGGAGAGAGAACGAGAGGGTCAGATGGGGTGGAGAATCATGCTTTATTTGTGTAGCAATCTCATGGACTGAAAATCTCATAGATTAACGTACTTTATAGTGGTATGAGATGACAGATGAAGGGTATTTTCAAGCAAGCACATCCTAATTGACTGTCAATATTTAGTTTTCTTTAGGATTCTATGGACAGGAGTGTGCACTAAACATAAAGCTTTATGATATAAATTGAATACTGGTATACCTTATTTTGTTTTTATGGATGTCCGAAAGATTCACAGGGGCACAGATATATGTCAATTAATTTTAAAATTATTGAGGAAATTCGCAAGAAAATCTTTCTGTAGCTAAGGTTCTTTGTGTAACTTTTTAGCAGCTCACATGTACCAAAAAAAAAGTTGTCTGCTACTGTAATACAGAAAATTATATGAAGGAGCAAGAAAAACATATGATTTAACCCCAGATTCAACTTGTTTCTAGTCACAGTTGAAGTTCTGTTATCTAGTCTAGTTTTTTTTTTTTTTTTCCCTTTGTTTTTTAGACAGTTATGTACTGGTAAGGAATATTCTACAGTAGTAAATGTGTTTATGATTACAAAAAGGTGGAAGTTAATATATAAAATATGATCCATAAGTCTAGAAATCAGTGTATTTAGGGAATGAAAAATTCAGTGGCCCCCAAAAAAGTGAATTTCATCAGACTAGGTTTTCACTCAGCCCTATTTCAAAACTATATTTGGAATTACTGTGTGGTGTACAGAAAAACACAGACTTTGGAATTGGATGGGCAAGCTCTTACAATTCCATGTCTACAATTTTTAAAGATCTGTTATCCTAGATAAGTGTTTAACTTTCTGGGATATAGTAATATCTACTTTGTAGCAATATTGTGAATAATAAGTTGTATATACATACACACAGACACAAAATCACAGTGATATGGTAGCATTCAACAAGTTGTAGCTCCCCTTTTAATTTAGCTGTATATCAAATATGAGAAAATACATCAGATAAGGATATAAAAAGTTTTGAGAGTTATATCTTACAACACAGTCAGCTTGGTGAAATTCAGCTTCTTTATCTTTTGCTGCTGAAAAAGAGCTACAAAGAAGAAGAAAGGGGAAATATGTTCACTGTAAAATAATGTGGCATAAGATCCATGAAAACTCTACATGTCAACTTTAGTTGGCCTTAGTTAAAATGTTGATGTGAAAATAAATAAAATCTAGGTGAGTTGTATTATAAATATGTAGTGATAAGATTGTATAAGGAGCTGGAAAGAGCAGAAAGGAAAGATCAGGAAGCTGAGATTGACAAAGTAAATTACTGTAATAAATGTGATGGATATTTGGAGAAGCAAAGAAGAAAATGGACGAAGAAAAAAAGGTCCTTTGTGCCTATTGTATTTCATCAGCTTATTTCAAACATATATAAAAATAAATAAAACAAAGTAAATGGCTCTAGAGATATTTTAGATTCATTTTGTTAAATTAGAGAATGAAAATAAAAACCATTCATTTCGACACTGGCTCGGAGTTTATGGACAAATTGTTCACACATGGTAATTCAATCCCATTGCATTTATATTCTTTCACTTTAATTGAACAGGCATTTATTACATTCCTACCATAAGCAACACACTATACTAGGCACTGGAGACATGAAGGAAAAACAGCCTTTTACATCTAATTTTAAGCTGCTGCTCTATATTCATTTGATAACATTTTGTCAAGCTAGGCCATGTGCCATGGAATCATAAACTACCAAAAACTGCAACAACAACAAAAAATCACCTGCATTCTTTGATGGGGCATTTACTATTAATTTATATCCATTTAAATTCCACCTATGTGTTTGACACCACAAAACTGAATTTTTTATATACTACCTCATTACATGAGTGATGTAAGAACAGAGCTTGTTTCTTCAACTCATTCAGTATTCTGATGAACTCAGAATACAAATTTTGTTCCATTAAAAATAATGGAATCTCACTATCCTACAGCCATTTAAATGCTTTAGAATAGAGCAGTCCTCTTTTTATTCCAGGAGGCTTATACAATAAATCTCATTATGAAAATTACCATATTCAGACTATCTTAATAATGCACATGCCAATATCTCCACCACCTTCAAACAAACAAATAATGGTGAAAATTATGCTAGTACTGACAATAGGCAGGAAATGTTATTGGGAAATAAACTATTTTCCTCTTGTTTGTTAGAGTAAAACAGCTTCTTTGCTCATTTAGCTAAATGACAGCTAGATTTTGAACATTAAAATATACCGAGCATATGGAAAGAGTCCACAGACAAAGGAATCTTGTTTCCACATGTGCATGCTTGTGTGCCTGCATATGTAAAGAAATCAACACACGAAAACAAATTTGAATGAATATTGTATGAGGATTAAAGAGATCTAGAAATCTTCCTAAAGTATCATAAGCACCATTCCAATTGATTAGCTGAAGAATCATTGTTATTCTTCGCCTGTGGACTGAGGCGTTGATTTGAATAAATTTTTATCAGAAACCCTTTTGGAGATATAATCTAAACACCTTCTCTGCCTGACCTGCCAACAGGAAAACACTCTTCCTGATTACTATACCTAATAGGCATCCACCCATCTTCCCTTTAAGAGAAATGGTCTGCATTATGCATTGAGTAGCTAGATTTGGATTTTGCTCTAGCACTGGTGTAAGCAGAAGCAAACAGAGGCTAGATTGCATCATTAGATGATTCCTACCAGGATCTCTCAACCCTTTGCTGGGTGAACTCTGAGGTCAAGTTCCTTGTTCTGTATCTGCTACTTATTTACGCTCATTCTTTATTTCCAGGTGAACTCGAGACAATAGAGAATTGTCTGTTTTTCATGTACAATTGTACCACAGACTAAGAAAGTTTTCTTCTGAATTTGCTCTCCTCTAACTCTTAACTGTTCCAACAGAGAGATCATCTATACACATTTCAACACATTTCTATTAAATAATCGTGTTGCTCTCCTCTCAAACACGGTTAAGTCCTTGTTTAATGTCATCAGTAACTTACTGGAAACTGCAAATTATGACACGTATCAAAACCGGGTTTATCATAGGCTAATTGAGATAGAGTTAGGTTCCTACGCTATATTTTTGGTCACAAAAACATCACCGAACTTCAAAATAAAGACCCAAAATGCTTCAAATATTAAACATTGAAATATATGTGAGCTATATATACATTTAAGAAAGATTAATAAAAACAAAGTAATTATTTACCTAATTTTCTGTGAATCCATGAGTAATGGTAACCATAGTGGTGGTAGATTAAATCAAGGAATACATGTTTGCAAAGCAAAACTTGTAAGGATGTCCTGCTACTACCACATAGTTCAAAAATAAACAATCACAAGTATGGCAGGCTTGCTGAGTGCTTTTGTGCTGCATTGTTTATTGTGATGCATTTGTATGATTGTCAGATACTTTATGAATTATTTATTTGACAATAATTTATATTCATTCATACAATTCATTTATTTTCCAACATGCTTATTCCAGTTTAGGTAGAGGTTGGCCAAAGCCTATCTTGGCAGCTCAGGGCACAACACAGGAACCCACCTGGGACAGAATGACATCCCATCACAGGGTGTACTCACACCCACATTCACTCACTGTGACCATTTAGACACGCCAATTCACCTAACATGTACATCTTTGGGATGTAGGAGGAAACCAGAGTATCCAGAGAAAACCCACGCAGACATGGGGAAAACTGAAAACTCCTCACAGACAGTAGCCCCATGCCAGAAATACATTTTTTTCTCATCTACATTAAAAGAAGATGATGTTGAACAAAATGATGTTATTCAAAGACATGCTGTACAATGTAGAAGTCAGTCTCTATGTTGAATAAACAACTTTTAAAATCCCCTGTAATCTGGAATTTTCTTAATCTTACACATTTAATTCACATGGTTTTGGAATTAGAGAGACTCAAGTTGTAATCCCAGATGCTTCAATATTCTACCTCGATTATTTAATCGTTCTGAACTTCAGTTCCTGCAGGTTTTAAATGGGTAAAGCTGATATTTCACATCTCATTTAGCTATTTTAAGGATCAAATGAAATATTTTGATTTGGTGAAATCAAGCTTAATTTTTGTGATCTGTGAGGCACTAACTAAATGTGAGGGATTTTAAAATGTTTAATTTGAAAACACATTCAAGATATTACATTTACATTTCCTTTGTTGAGAATAAACAGGACTAGCAAATTAAAATTGCAAAGTATGTTACTACCTTTAGCATAATTTATAATAGGTCTTGAAGTCTATTGACACTGGTATAAAAAGTTAATGTGGAAGATTAGGAATATTGTTTACTGATTATAATTTAATTAATTGCTTCAAACATTCTATTTTTATCTACCTAGGATACAGTCAATGAACATAATTGCTTGCAGAGTACAGGTCAATTGGTTTCAGTGATTTTTCAAAAAGAGAAAGAGAGTTTGATTCTGTATTCTATTTAAAACAATGGTAGAGTTACAAGCCTTAAATTTCTATAATGATTACATTGTAGAATAAGGAACGATTTGGTTGTCAAAGAGGAGTTTTTAGTCTCATTTTTACAGCTAATTATGGGGTAGGTTTAGAAAATCACATGCAAGAAAGCATCCTTCTAAATTCTCCTTAAGCAAAATGATAATAACCTTTACTTATTTTCTCTGCAACAGGGGTTTTAGGGAGAATCTTGTTAATGTAATTCAGGATTATTAGACTTTCAAAACTTAGAAGATACAAAGACATTGGAGTGATAGCCTTGTTTCCAAAGTTTTGAGGGGATGATTTTGTCCTATTTGTTTGACATTTATCACTGTTTTCTTTTGTTTGGTTGTTAATATGCTGGTAGCTGTACATAATATCCAGACCTCTCCTGAGAGTCAATACATCTTTTATTATATGACAACATAATATCATGATTTTGTGTTTGACATGGGTGCCTGCTCAACCACTTCCTGGTTTTGTAACCTGTTACGTAATCTTGCTGAACTTTTAGTTTTTCTTTGGATCTAAGAATGAAAACAGCTAATTCACTGTATTGTTTTGAGATAATTTCATGAAAGCAACTAACACAAACAATAAATTCTAGTAATTTCTGGCCTTTGCCTTTTCCTATTTTGTCCTGTACAAACTTGGACTCAGACAAGGGTTTGAATTCCAGTACTCATATTAATTTAAGATTGCTGAATTATTCCCTCTCTTAAGAGCACTCACTTTCATATTAAATATGGGCCTCCCACCGAGAATGTGATTGATTTATTTTATTTTATTTTATTTTATTTTATTTTATTTTTGAGCCACAGTTTCGCTCTTGTTGCCCAGGCTGGAGTGCAATGGCATGATCTTGGCTCACCACAACCTCTGCCTCCTGGGTTCTAGCGATACTCCTGCCTCAGCCTCCTGAGTAGCTGGGATTACAGGCGTGCACCACCACGCCCGGCTAATTATTTTTTTTTAGTAGAGACGGGGTTTCTCCATGTTGGTCAGGCTTGTCTCAAACTTCCAACCTCAGATGATCGTGCTGCTTCGGCTTCCCAAAGTGCTGTGATTACAGGCGTGAGCCATTGCACACAGCCCAGAATGTGATGTTATATGTGAAAATGCTTTACACATAGTAGGTATTCAGTAACGGCTCATTAAATAAATTTCAAATTAAAGTATTTCTTTCTGCCATTTCAGCTGAAGACATGATTGTCAAATCAGGTTTGTTGATTTCTTTTAAAGAAATACAACAGAGAATTGGTTACCTTCAGTACCTTTCACTTAGAGATAGTACAGGCTGGCAAAGAGAGGATGGGGAAGGAGCAAGAGAGAAGCCATAAGCCAGGCATCATGCTTCTCTTCTGAGGACTGGTGACAGGACAAGTATGGAAATGAGATAAAAGTCTCAGCACTGCAAGGTGTGTGTCTGCCATCATGCTGCCCTGAAACCTGCCCCCACTATGGCACATCCTACTCTGCTTCTTCGTTAAATCCCCACATGCTTTCTCTGTCCTCCTACTTTCCTCTCCAAGTCGCACTTCACAAGCATCAGCAGATCCAAAACAGTAACAACCTGTGTGACCTTGCTGCCTTAGTATACACAGTCTGGAAAAAAATGAGATCTGCAGGGACTCCTCTGTGAAAGTTTCTTTTCAGAATAATATTTTATTTTCCCATTCAATTTGCAGAATGCTGGGGTAGTTGAGAAAGTTTTCACATAAGCTTCTAAACCCTATAATATGATTTTAAATGTAATCCTATGTAAGGAAAAAAAAAATCTTCACACCATTATAAGGAGGAAATCCATGATCCATCTCAAGCAGACAGAGTCCTATTTAAATTACTCCATCTTAAAACTGAGCTGACTTAAGAATAGAACTCACTTATTCCGAGATTGGAGAAGAAAGAATGAGTTTGGAAATTCTAATTTTAACAAATATGATACTGAAATTCTTACTACCTAAGATGATGTGGCAGTATGGATGAGAGAGTACATTAAAAGAATAACATTGTACCTTTTTATTCAAATATTCTCTGCAAAAAATTTTACAAGATAGCATAGAGAAGATGGAGAGCCACAGATTCCACTGTGTATGGTGGGTTAGTATTCTTTCAGAGTCCCTCTTTGATGTGCTAAGAGAGAGAGTTTTCTTTAAATCTGTAGCCTCAAAGAAATGCATCCTGGCTGTATGAGACCAATAAAGTGGAAATATTTGCTCTGAGGACACCAAAACTCTAAACATTAGAATATGTATTTTGATACAGGCACATGAACATATGAGATAAGGTAGAGTAGACAATTCTAGCAGCTGAAATAGTTTTTGCTTCATTGCTAGCTCCTAATGTTGGCTTGTGACATTTTCCTGAAATATTACATTCTTTGTTTTTTGTTGTTGTTGTTTGTTTGCAATGCTTCCATTCGTTTATTAACTGTTCGTCTATACCTTTTAGGAAATTGGAGTATTTGTGTTGAGTTTGAGATTGGGGAGGGCAAAGAAAAATTAAAAAACAAAAAGCATATGGTTCAGGCAGGAACAGGGCACCAAATCCTTCTACGGCTATATCTTAGAAAACATGAACTTCATGATAAAATAATATCTTTTTTAAAGGAGAAAAGACTTTCAAATACATTCCTGTTTTTTTTTCTTTTGATTTGTACGTTGCAGAAAGCCTAAGAAAAATAAATGCCTAAAATGAATCAACTAAATGATTTGTTTTAACATATCATTCATATAATTGCTATTAATGACATTTAAATATTACCTGATATTTCTGGAAAACGTACTAGTATATAAATCTCAACAAAATAATTTGAAGACTGTGCTTTAAATAACATGTAATGATATTTTGGGTTTCTAATTCTAATTAACCAGCATGCTTCACAGTGTTTGAGAATTTTGTAGTTTAAATAAAATCATGTGATAAAAGTTCAACATTAAAATATTTCATCTGTAGAATACATTATGTTTTAAATTGTATCAAAATATTCATTTTAATAACTCTTTCCAAAAATAAGTGCCTAATTATATAAGTATTTTGATCAGGTGCCAGTAAATAGAAGGTAAAGCTACTTTCAATCCATTTTTGGATTCTTTCCATTGATAAAGCTAAGACAGTAAATAGCAACCCTAGATAGCAAATACCAGTCTTTAATAGGTTGGCTCTATTCCCAATGAGAGCAGATGAAGAATCACAAAAAGTGAATCTCAGTACAAAGTTCATCTTATGCTTCTCTTTCCAATGATTTATTCTCAAGAAATGATGCTTCAATAAGCAACGTGACGTTAAACGATGCTGAGACTATTAGTATCTTGGCCATCCAAAGATAATTATAGTATATATTTAACATGTTACAGCAATGTTCTTGCAATTCTCATATCTGTAATCTGGACTGCCTGTAAATATACATAAACCTGTTCCCTTTAAAATGTATTTCTAGGATTTGTGTCATGAAATCATGAATGATCTGAAAATGAATATGAGTTATATGTCATTAGTTGGTGGTATTACTTGATCACAGTCTGAGGATTAGGTAGGTATTTGCCCAAACTCACACAGTTAGCAAATGGTAGTGCTGAGGTTTGAACACAGGATGTTCAATTTCAGAGGCCATGCTCTTAAACGCTTAGCTACTGTGTATTAGGGATTGCATTAAAAAGAGCCTAACACAAATTAAATCACACATGGTAAGAGTGAAATTTACTTCAAAATGCCACAGTTATACATTCTCTTTTTGATCAATTTGTTCACAGGCTATAAGCTCAAATATTAAGCTGACTAACTGGCTAAAGTAAACTTAGACAGTTCATAAACCCATTTAGATGACATTTGAATAGAATTTTGCAGGATAGCTTGTCAGATATTACACAGCGTGGGGAGGGTTATACCAAGCATAAGGGGAGAATATAGGCAAAGTCACTGTGGAGGCAAACAGAATGTGCCCCCAGGTTTTGTTCTGGTGGTTCAGTAGAACTAGAGCAGACACAAACTGCAATGAAGTTTTGGGAAAATGATACTGGTCAATTAACAAATTATAGATCATAATTTTTTTGTGTGTTAAGCTAAGGATTTTGAAGTTTAATCTGAAAGTTATGCAGAGCCACTGAAGGATTTTAAGCAAGGCTTAACTTGACCAGATTTGTTTTTTGTTGTTGTTGTTTTTTTTTTTTTCTTTTTTTTTTTTGAGACGGAGTCTCGCTCTCTCGCCCAAGCTGGAGAGCAGCGGCGCGATCTCGGCTCACTGCAAGCTCCGCCTCCTGGGTTCACGCCATTCTCCTGCCTCAGCCTCCCGAGTAGCTGGGACTACAGGCGCCCGCCACCGCGCCCGGCTCATTTTTTTGTATTTTTAGTAGAGACGGGGTTTCACCGTGGTCTCGATCTCCTGACCTTGTGATCCACCCGCCTCGGCCTCCCAAAGTGCTGGGATTACAGGCGTGAGCCACCGCGCCCGGCACTTGACCAGATTTGTAATTCAGAATGATCACTTTGGCACTAGTATAGAGAATTGTCTAGGAAAGACCACTAGGGAGACCACTGGGGTAGACAAGAAATAATGGGATTCTACCTAAAGCAAAAATAGTTAGAATGGAAAAAAAGGCAAAGACATGAGATTAGTGATGTAACAGCACAGCCACTGATTGAATGTTAGGGATGAGCGATAGCTAAAGACTTTCAGGTTTCTATCTTAGCAATTGCACCCTTAAGCTTATGAATAAAGATGGTGCAGGAAAAGACATAGGAGTGGAGGTAAGCTAAAATTTAGGCTTGGATGAGGCTGTGGGATTTTAGAACAGTATAAAGGAAGGATTCTTCACTTTGTAAGCTTAAAAGAAAGCATTGCTGGTACGTGTCTAGCCTCCAAGAGAGAAACTGAACCAAATTTATATAGTGTGAGCTACTCAAGTGGAAATGTTTGATCTTAAAAGTGATAAATGAAGCCGTTTTTCTCTCTATCCAAATGATTTTCAGCTAACTGCCATGTGTTTGCAATCATAGCTGGTTTCCCCAGTTTAGCTTCCATAAAGCTTTTGGTTAACTTTAAAAAATTAGATTACAAAGCTTACTTGAAATGTCTCAGGAGCATAAATTCTATATTGACAGGCGGGTTAATTCACATGTAATTGCTGAGCAAATGTTAACAATTTGAATCTTACTTCACCAGCACTTTTTGTTTCTCTGAGAATGTCTTTAGAATTTGTCAAATAAGATTTGTCTCTTCCTAGACTTCAGTTTCTTAAACATTAATCTCTGCTTTTGAGACATTCAAATGTACATGACAAATACCATTACTCTTGCTTTAGCTTAGAAAATCTTGCTAACAATTTGGATTATAATAGTAAAATGGAGTACTTCGTAAAAGTTACTCTCAATGCTAACAAAGTTAGAAAGTTGGCTCCCCAAAAATGAGAGTGTGTCTATTTATATGAAGAAAATTCATGATCAAGAATGCATTCAATAGCATTCCATTTTCTTTCATAAATAATGGCTACATGATGCTAAAAATGTGTGCCTTCATTTTCTCAAGTATATTCAGAGGATATTATTGATGATTCTAAAGAAAATATGTGATTTTTTGTTGTTATTGTTTTTGAGATGGAGTCTCACTCTGTTGCCCAGCCTGGAGTACAGTGGTATGATCTCGGTTCACTGCAAACTCTGCCTCCTGGGTTCAACGGATTCTCCTGCCTCAGCCTCCCAAGTAGCTGGGACTACAGGTGCATATCACCACACCCAGCTAGTTTTTTTATTTTTAGTCGAGATGGGATTTCACTATGCTAGTCAGCTGGTCCCAAACTCCTGACTTGAGGTGATCCACTCATCTAGGCCTCCCAAAGTGCTGAGATTACAGGTGTGAGCCACTGTGCCTGGCAGAGAAAACATGTGATTTTAAAGTGTAAATATGTAGATGTGGTTAAATCTTCACTGGAAAATCAGCCCTTAAATAATCAAGAGTTTCTGCTAGATAGTTTAATAATATCAAACATGTTTTTACTCATAGAATGTCCACTTGGCCAAAGGTAACTGCCAAGGTTTTGGCAGGGTTCTTGTCTTCATATTTCCTGGGCTGTGTTCTATTTATGTTATCTTATACTCTGTGCTGGTGTTATGACTGGTATTTAGTGTCTTATGATTGCTGTAAAAAACTACTACGAATTGGATGACTTAAAACAACAGAAATTTGTTCTTTCACATTCTGAAGGCTAAAAGATCAAAATCAAGGTTTCAGCAGGTCTGTGTTCCCTATGAAAGAGCTAGGAAAAAATTCTTCCTGCCTCTCTTGGTGGCCTCAGGAGTTTCTTGTCTTGCTGCTGCCTCACTTTAATCTCTGACTGTCACATGGCCTTTTCTGATTATCACATGACAATCACCTGGCCTTTTCCCCATGTCTTTTTGGTGTGTCTACATCCATATCTCTTTCTCTCATTTATCTTATAAAAATACTAATTATTGGATTTAGAGTGCATCCTAATTCAATATGACCTCATTTTAACTTTATTACATCTCCAAGGACCCCATTTCCAAAGACCTTGCGTTCTGAAGTTCTAGGTGGACATATTTTTTTATTTTTTTATTTTTATTTTTTTATTATTATTATACTTTAAGTTCTAGGGTACATGTGCATAACGTGCAGGTTTGTTACATATGTATACTTGTGCCATGTTGCTGTGCTGCACCCATCAACTCGTCAGCACCCATCAACTCGTCATTTACATCAGGTATAACTCCCAATGCAATCCCTCTCCCCTCCCCCCTCCCCATGATAGGCCCTGGTGTGTGATGTTCCCCTTCCCGAGTCCAAGTGATCTCATTGTTCAGTTCCCACCTATGAGTGAGAACATGCAGTGTTTGGTTTTCTGTTCTTGTGATAGTTTGCTAAGAATGATGGTTTCCAGCTGCATCCATGTCCCTACAAAGGACGCAAACTCATCCTTTTTTATGGCTGCATAGTATTCCATGGTGTATATATGCCACATTTTCTTAATCCAGTCTGTCACTGATGGACATTTGGGTTGATTCCAAGTCTTTGCTATTGTGAATAGTGCCGCAATAAACATACGTGTGCATGTGTCTTTATAGCAGCATGATTTATAATCCTTTGGGTATATCCCCAGTAATGGGATGGCTGGGTCATATAGTACATCTAGTTCTAATTCCTTGAGGAATCGCCATACTGTTTTCCATAATGGTTGAACTAGTTTACAATCCCACCAACAGTGTAAAAGTGTTCCTATTTCTCCACATCCTCTCCAGCACCTGTTGTTTCCTGACTTTTTAATGATCGCCATTCTAACTGGTGTGAGATGGTATCTCATTGTGGTTTTGATTTGCATTTCTCTGATGGCCAGTGATGATGAGCATTTTTTCATGTGTTTGTTGGCTGTATGAATGTCTTCTTTTGAGAAATGTCTGTTCATATCCTTTGCCCACTTTTTGATGGGGTTGTTTGTTTTTTTCTTGTAAATTTGTTTGAGTTCTTTGTAGGTTCTGGATATTAGCCCTTTGTCAGATGAGTAGATTGCAAAAATTTTCTCCCATTCTGTAGGTTGCCTGTTCACTCTGATGGTAGTTTCTTTTGCTGTGCAGAAGCTCTTTAGTTTAATGAGATCCCATTTGTCAATTTTGGCTTTTGCTGCCGTTGCTTTTGGTGTTTTAGACATGAAGTCCTTGCCCATGCCTATGTCCTGAATGGTACTACCTAGGTTTTCCTCTAGGGTTTTTATGGTATTAGGTCTAACATTTAAGTCTCTAATCCATCTTGAATTAATTTTTGTATAAGGAGTAAGGAAAGGATCCAGTTTCAGCTTTCTACTTATGGCTAGCCAATTTTCCCAGCACCATTTATTAAATAGGGAATCCTTTCCCCATTTCTTGTTTTTCTGAGGTTTGTCAAAGATCAGATGGCTGTAGATGTGTGGTATTATTTCTGAGGACTCTGTTCTGTTCCATTGGTCTAGATCTCTGTTTTGGTACCAGTACCATGCTGTTTTGGTTACTGTAGCCTTGTAGTATAGTTTGAAGTCAGGTAGCGTGATGCCTCCAGCTTTGTTCTTTTGACTTAGGATTGTCTTGGAGATGCGGGCTCTTTTTTGGTTCCATATGAACTTTAAAGCAGTTTTTTCCAATTCTGTGAAGAAACTCATTGGTAGCTTGATGGGGATGGCATTGAATCTATAAATTACCTTGGGCAGTATGGCCATTTTCACGATATTGATTCTTCCTATCCATGAGCATGGTATGTTCTTCCATTTGTTTGTGTCCTCTTTTATTTCACTGAGCAGTGGTTTGTAGTTCTCCTTGAAGAGGTCCTTTACATCCCTTGTAAGTTGGATTCCCAGGTATTTTATTCTCTTTGAAGCAATTGTGAATGGAAGTTCATTCATGATTTGGCTCTCTGTTTGTCTGTTACTGTTGTATACGAATGCTTGTGATTTTTGCACATTAATTTTGTATCCTGAGACTTTGCTGAAGTTGCTTATCAGCTTAAGGAGATTTTGGGCTGAGACAATGGGGCTTTCTAAATATACAATCATGTCATCTGCAAACAGGGACAATTTGACTTCTTTTCCTAACTGAATACCCTTGATTTCTTTCTCTTGCCTCATTGCCCTAGCCAGAACTTCCAACACTATGTTGAATAGGAGTGGTGAGAGAGGGCATCCCTGTCTTGTGCCAGTTTTCAAAGGGAATTTTTCCAGTTTTTGCCCATTCAGTATGATATTGGCTGTGGGTTTGTCATAAATACCTCTTATTATTTTGAGATACATTCCATCAATACCGAATTTGTTGAGCGTTTTTAGCATGAAGGGCTGTTGAATTTTGTCAAAAGCCTTTTCTGCATCTATTGAGATAATCATGTGGTTCTTGTCTTTGGTTCTGTTTATATGCTGGATTATGTTTATTGATTTGCGAATGTTGAACCAGCCTTGCATCCCAGGGGTGAAGCCCACTTGATCATGGTGGATAAGCTTTTTGATGTGCTGCTGAATCCGGTTTGCCAGTATTTTATTGAGGATTTTTGCATTGATGTTCATCAGGGATATTGGTCTAAAATTCTCTTTTTTTGTTGTATCTCTGCCAGGCTTTGGTATCAGGATGATGTTGGCCTCATAAAATGAGTTAGGGAGGATTCCCTCTTTTTCTATTGATTGGAATAGTTTCAGAAGGAATGGTACCAACTCCTCCTTGTACCTCTGGTAGAATTCAGCTGTGAATCCATCTGGTCCTGGACTTTTTTTGGTTGGTAGGCTATTAATTATTGCCTCAATTTCAGAGCCTGCTATTGGTCTATTCAGGGATTCAACTTCTTCCTGGTTTAGTCTTGGAAGAGTGTAAGTGTCCAGGAAATTATCCATTTCTTCTAGGTTTTCCAGTTTATTTGCGTAGAGGTGTTTATAGTATTCTCTGATGGTAGTTTGTATTTCTGTGGGGTCGGTGGTGATATCCCCTTTATCATTTTTAATTGCGTCGATTTGATTCTTCTCTCTTTTCTTCTTTATTAGTCTTGCTAGTGGTCTGTCAATTTTGTTGATCTTTTCAAAAAACCAACTCCTGGATTCATTGATTTTTTGGAGGGTTTTTTGTGTCTCTATCTCCTTCAGTTCTGCTCTGATCTTAGTTATTTCTTGCCTTCTGCTAGCTTTGGAATGTGTTTGCTCTTGCTTCTCTAGTTCTTTTAATTGCGATGTTAGAGTGTCAATTTTTGATCTTTCCTGCTTTCTCTTGTGGGCATTTAGTGCTATAAATTTCCCTCTACACACTGCTTTAAATGTGTCCCAGAGATTCTGGTATGTTGTATCTTTGTTCTCATTGGTTTCAAAGAACATCTTTATTTCTGCCTTCATTTCGTTATGTACCCAGTAGTCATTCAGGAGCAGGTTGTTCAGTTTCCATGTAGTTGAGCGGTTTTGATTGAGTTTCTTAGTCCTGAGTTCTAGTTTGATTGCACTGTGGTCT